>NC_142934.1:3324453-3526953 GCF_046866305.1 Octopus bimaculoides | reverse complement strand
AACGGAAACAAAGAGAAAATGAAAATTCTTTACATAGAACAGAACGCCTTTCGGCTGCACAAAGCACAGAAAATAATTGTATACTACAAATACGAATAGATAAATATCAAAGGGTTTTTCGATTATCGGACGCATATAAAGTTATAAAATAATGCAAGTGCAACAGAAAAAAGAATTATGCATGTATAATGGACAAGCACGTTTTTGGTAACACAACGTAAGGAAAATAATTGCCACATAAATAAATAACAAAATGGGTCTTTTGATTATCAGACAGACGTGGTAAGCTGGCGCAAGAAAAAAATGAAAAGAATCTTTAACAGACCAAGTGAGAGGGCAGACAGGTGTGTGTGTGTGTGTGTGTGTATGTGTACATATATATATATATATATATATATATATATGTATGTATATGTTAATGCAATTGAAACAATTGTTGGATTTTTAAGGTGTGATCTAAAATAAAGATAGGATTTTCTTTATACATATTATTGGTTAAGCAACATGGCTGAATTCTTTTCGCGTATTGGGCCTCGCGGAGGATATATATATATATATATATATATATATATATATATATATATATATATATATATATGTGTGTATATATATATATGTGTGTGTGTGTGTGTGTGTGTGTGTGTGTGTGTGTGTGTGTGTGTGTGTGTGTGTGTTGATGATACTGTTGATGTTGTTGTCATTTATTTAGCCCAGGCAAGGTTTTGGATTGAACATATCTATGATCCAAAGTATTCTCGCCTTAACTATACAAAGGTCCAGGTTAAGACCAACTGACGCCCTAATCACAGCTAAGGGAATGGTACCCTCATGCCCTTCCCCCAACACCACCACCACTCTCCCCACCCCATTGTCATGCCGACAGGACAGTAAAACACAGAGATCCCAAACTCTTCAAGTCTTTAGCTGGAAAACTTCCAATAAACGCTGCTTTGAAAAGCAGCCATCACAAGCAAAATTCTCATTAACAAATTTATGGTTGAAATGGCAACTAAAAGATCAAATGAGTGATTTAATATCCATTGAATAGGTTGTGTTGTTATGTGAGATGTAAACCTGATTGACACTGGCTGAAGATTAGCTCAGGTGTCTTGAGAGTAAAACAATTAACAGCAAAATAGAATTGTGTGTGTGTGTGTGTGTGTGTGTGTGTGTCTGTCTGTGTGTCTGTGTGTGTCTGTGTGTGTGTGTGTGTGTGTGTGTGTGTGTAAGCAAAGGAGGAGCTAGTTCTAAAATTTCTATAACAGATGCAAGTAGAAACTTTACTGAAAAGTAACGTTCATTGCCATTTCAACATGGCTGTTCTGTACAGAACAGCCATGTTGAAGTGGTGATGAATATTATACATATTCTTTTTTCTTTAAATTGAGGCATCATCCAGTCAGGCTGATTACCCGGGCCAGCCTGACTGTCTCTCTTCATCCCTCCCTCCCTCCCTTTTTATTCTTTTCTCTTTTTTTTTTCTTTTTGCCATGCAGCTTCCCTAAATGTAATGGCAAAATCGAACTTTGCCAGATGCAAGCATTCTGCTGAAGTATCGACTTTCAGTGTAAGAACTGAAATCTATGTCTTTGAAATTTATGTATCAGAACTTGCTGCATCAACTATCAGCTTTCATATTGACATCTTGGGTGTACAGGAACACCGTCTCTTCCATGATGATCACGATTTAAAGCACCATGAACTCGATAACAATAGGACTTTTGTGTCTTAGCACCATTGGCTGTGTAAGATTATTACTCAGCCCTCGTGCCCTGAAATCACTAAACAGCATTGAGGAAATAACATCTAGAATAATGGTTGCTAATTTCAACGGTAACCCTTCTGCTATGGTCATCTGCTGCTTCAGCCTAACAAATGTCAGCGATGAACAAGAGGTCATAAAGTTTTACAATGATTTATCGTCTCTTGTACGATCTATACCAAAACACATCTTCATCGTTAGCGGAGATATGAATGAACAATTAGGCCATGACGATACACATCATAAGTACTCATTCCATCAAACCTCAAACATCATATATATATATATATATATATATATATATATATATATATATATATACGGCAAATAAGAAAATGGAGAGGTTACAAAAACAACATACATCAGCCGGTAGACACAAATAAACACATGTATACATATACATGTATAAATGTATTTACATAGAGCATAAAAATTACAGAATACTAAGAAGAGAATAGATAGTTTCTTAACTTTACAGCTGTTTCAGGGAGCTTGGAGTTAGGCTATGTATATGTGACTCTGAGTACCAGACATGCAAAACCCTTTCAATGGCGTGCTCTGTACAATACATGATTTTTCTTTGTCTTTGTTACACATAAATCACTTTTGTAATCAAAGATTTATTTCATATTTTCATTGAGTTGAGGATAAAAATCTGAAAGTGTGAAATATGTGAAACTTTTGTATTGCAAAAGGATCTTAGCTTCTTTTTTGATTTATATTATTTTCCCAATTAAGGCTGCAAGCTGACAGAATTGTTAACACGCCAAGTAAAATGTTTAGTGAGATTTCATCTGCCTTTACATTCTGAGTTCAAATTTCGCTGAGATCTACTTTGCTTTTCATCCTTTTGGGGGTTGATAAAATAAGTACCAGTTATAGACTGGGGTCGATGTAACTGACTGATCCCCTTCCACAAAATTTCTGGTATTGTGCCCAAATTTGAAACCAATATTATTCCTCTAATTTCAGACAAAGTCAGACCCAACTGGTTCAATCAACAAAGACTGTGATGTAGAAGGTGGTATACGAAAACGAACTGGAATTTGGTATGCTTGTATTCTGGATAGTTCTTCCAGAATTGCTTTCCCTTTAATGTTTGCCCTTTTCAATCTAATTTATTGGCCGACTTATCTAGGAAAAACAGACTAATTAAATCTTCCCCTTCATAGCATCATTTTTATAAATTTCTGGACTTAATCCTAAGGAGAGGATCTGTCCTGATAAATGGCTGTAAAAATTATATCCAAACCATTGTGCTTTGAAGAACATTGTTTCCTGACGGAGATATTTATTCAATTGTCTCCCAAAAGATTTCCTTGAATTCTTCTATTTTGTCTTCTCATCTTGTGTCTTATTTTCTCTCTTTCACAATTACCATATTTCGTGGCATATAAGATGGAATTTGTTGAAGCAGAAATCGTGTAGCCAGAAGCCCCTTCTGTCGTCAACCTTTACTTGTTTGCAAGCAAGGTATTATTTCTCCATAGCTAGACATGTTTTTCACAGAAGACTGGAAACAAACAATCTTGCTAGTATGAGGATGATGATGATGATGATACTCATTTACAACCATCACAAGATGTCCTGACAACGGTACGCACAAGCGCATATACATGTATTCAAACACACACACACACACACACACTAGATGAACCCTAATTTCAGCAGCACTTATTTTGGAAAAAACGTTTGGGGGGGGTTTAAAGCTGACAGGAAACCCAACTTTGCATATAGGGCTCAGGGTAATTTTTTTGAGACATTATTTTTTAACACAAGCGTCTTATATGCTATCAAATACAATATCTGTAATATATATATATATATATATATATATATATATATATACATACATATATAAAATGTACTGAACCGTGATAGAAAATTGAACAAAAAAGTATTCCATCTGGTGAGAGATAAATATTATTTAAAGACTGGAAAGATATCAAATCAGTCAGGAATAGGCGGAATTTTCCAGTTCTTCAGAATATATTTATACATATGCATGCAATCACTGACAATTTCTGACCTGGAGTTTAATAGAGAATTAGGGACCTTAGATCTGAACAAGATCTACACTCTTTCAGCCAAACAAAGCGTACATTTATTCGATCCATTCATGTAAGGTATAGATTTCTCAATTACTTTCCATTTAATCACATGCTGTGATGTTTCGTTATCTTTCAAAGTCCATACGTAGCTAGCCAACGTAGTAGCTTTGCTTTTGTCCCTTTGTCAGAAGGAGGCTATGTGGTTGGCATAGCGATTTAAAAATTTTCCTTCACATAATCCAATATAGGTCTTCTTATTAGTTGTATTATTATTTAGGGTTGCAGTAACTTCTGCCTCGTATATGATAGATTTAGTCATACATCATTGGTCAAGTGGCCAGAATCCTGGGTCGTGACAGCTGCAACTGGATTCAGGCTCTTGGTACTGACCATGTGTAATGATACTCTTCATATTGGGGGTGTCAGGAAGATGAGTTGGTGGGGAGAGATTTGTCAGGGACTGATTTGGTGGAGGAGCACAGGAATATATATATATATATATATATATATATATATATATATATATATCATCATCATCATTTAACGTCCATTTTCCATGCTGGCATGGATGGGTTGGATGGGTTGGATGGTTTGACAGGAGCTGGTAAACCAGAAAACTGCACCAAACTCTGCTGTCTGCTTTGGCAATGGTTTCTATGGCTGGATGCCCATCCTTCCATGCCAACCACTTCACAGAGTGGACTGAGTGCTCTTTATTTGTCACCAGCAAAGTTATTAAGTAATTTGTAAGACAAAACCTCTTCAACTTGGGTGGGGGTGGCTTAGTGCAGGGGATTAGGGGTTAGGGTGTGACAGAGGGACAGAAATGGGAGCCTTGCTGTAAAGGAGATACATGACTACCTCAGTTTGAAAAGGAAAAGGGGAGAGAAAAGAGAGAGAGAAGGAAAAGATGGTAAAGAAAATGGATTGGGAAAAGCCTCAGGTTAGCAGGAGGAGTTTATAAGTGAAAGGGTTCAGAGGATTGGACAGGATGAGCAGATGAGTAAGTTTGTGAGAATGGGAAAGGAAAAGGGGAGATGGAAGGAGGGAGGATGCAGTGAGTGATGAGGGGAGGGTGTTAGGAAGGTATACATAGGGTGGCAGAAAGAGGGAGAGATTCATCAGGAATAAATTTTGCACAGGTAAGTTTGTGAGACTGCAAAAGGGAAGGAAAGGGGAAGACAGTAAATGGTGAAGATGGGATGAGAAAGTGGTGGTGGTGGTGGGTGTCAGGAAGATGAGTTGGTGGGGAGAGATTTATCAGGGATAGATTTTGTGGAGGGTATAGGCATAAACGACATGCTTTCAGGGCCTCCATTTTACTGAGAGAGAGACGGGTTTTCTGAAGCACAGCAAATCACCAATTGTCCCAGTCCTTTATCATCTCCTCTGTGAGACTCAACATTTGGAGGTCATTTTTCACACCTTTGTCTTCCTAGGGCTTCCTCTTCCACATTTAGTGACGAGTACTTCTTTATGTAGCTGTCTTCATCCATATTTATTATATGACCATACCAATGCAATCTTTTCTCTCACACTACAGCAGATCTCTCTCTCTCTATATATATATATATACATACCATATTTTAACATGTATAAGGAACCCTTTTTTGTCAAAAATTAGGTTAAAAAAAATATGGAAGTTTCCTATACATGGATAGTATTATCTCTTACAGAACCTTTTTTCCAAATTTTAAGCCCCAAAAATTAGGGGGTTCCTTATACACATTAAAACATGGTGTGTGTGTGTGTGTATATATATATATATACATATAACTGTGTGGAAACACGGAAATGGAGAAAATGAAATTAAATTTGTCGCTTAAGTATATTCCACTTATCAACAAAATTGAGTACATGAAACTCATTACTCATGCTATATATATACTGTATTTGATGTCATAAAAGATGCACAGGCATGTTAGATACACCCCTATTTCAGCATTGCATATTCAAGAAAAAGGTTTTTAGTGCTCATGGGAGGCCCAACTTTGCAACAATGACCTGAGGTAATTTTTTGAGACATTTTTTTTTGCATAAAACAATAAGTGTGTCTTATATGCCATCAAATACGGTAATTTCAATTGTATAAAACATGCTGAAAATCCATTGTAAATTTGGAATAAATCACTTGTTGGAACCAGCAAGAAACTTTCTGATCATACACTGACGTTGTCAATCTTTTACTGTCAATAAAATGCCAGGTAACTTCTGTATTTTAAAGTCGTTTGACTTCCAACATAAGTTGGTAAGTTATTATTATAGAACTTCAAAACTGAGTTGTGTGCTCTGAATTCTAAAGAATATCTGTATACATTATTTACATTTGACGGATATTTGTCCTCATCTTGTTTGTTGTTAATGGGCATATGGCATAGTGGTTAAGAGCATGGGCTACTAACCCCAAGATTCCGAGTTTGATTCCAAGCAGTGACCTGAACAATAATAATAATAATAATAACCTCGTAAAATACCTTAGGAATGAGAACCCAGGTTCGAAATTTCCCCAAGACACTGGCAACGACCATGCTTGAATGTTGTTTTACACGTGCCACCAGCATATGTGCCAGTAAGGCGATGTTGGCAACAATCATGCTCGAATGGTGCTTTTTACGTGCCACCAAATAATGAAAATGATTCAAAGCAGTGTCAGAATTGTTTTCATAAATGGATGCTGTTTATTCCATAACTCATATAAAGTTATGTAATATCTACAATATATGCAAAAATATGTAACTGGGGTTTGACTGATCTAAGTTCAGTTACTGGAGTACTACTTGCCAGATTCCTACATGAAGTGCTGATGGGGATATTGCCTGGATTGCCTTCTACTCAATCTAGAGTTGCCTCACTTAGTATCTGGTACTGCAGAAGGAACAAAGTGCTTGAAATGCATCTACCAGTTCATAGAGGGTGCTGTGAATTGACTCTGATGTTTTTAATACCATTTACCTAGTGAGAATTTTTCCCAATGGCAAGCCTCTTTACAGGTCGAATATGTCCCAGACAGATTTGAAGTGATCCAAACTTTATTTGACACCCCTGCTTCATATGTAAATACCCATATATATGAATGTATGTGCTTTGTTTTACACTAACTAATAAAGATGTCCGTTTCATAAAATGGTTTACTTCCAAATCACTGAATATTTTTGCTTAGCAATTAAGTTTTAATAAATTTTCTCTATGACTGAAACTTATTTTCAGTACAAAATACCCTTTAAACCAATTATAAGAGATTCATACATTCAAAGTGTTTTCCTTAGAATGAGAATTTTTGGATATTTTCCAAAATGCATACTTTTCAGAAAAGTCAGTCTTCAGTCTTGACATTCTCTTCAAGCTTCCCTGCATCTATGAGATTTTAATGGTAAATAAAAAGACTCTGATATTTATTCCATACATTTTTGTGGCCTATATTTCCCAGATATTTGTACTAAAGTGTTTTCTTACCTTATCCCTAGGTATGTACTAATGGGTTCAGAAAAAAATAATTAGTTTACAAGATGTCAATTTTTCTGTTTTGTATAAGAATGCTTCAACAATTCAGTTTCGTAATTCTGTTTCCATAATACACATGGAGCAGTAACACCAGTTCCTTGTACATTTATTGCTTTCATTTTAACTAGATGTGCAATCCTATAATTAACCCTTTGGTTATCATATTTCTGTTGAAATTCGCTTTGTTTTAATTAATTTTGAAAGAAACGAGGAATTTAGAAAAATAACTTTGAAATTATTAAGCTGCTGTTTGAAACAGAAATTTACATGAAATTTTGATGGAAGATGTTGAGACCATTTTAAAACAAGTTTTTATCAAGAACTGGGGGTGGCCTCAGGTGAGTTGGTATCAAAAAGATTCAGGGATAATGGGGTATGGTTAATTTTGTACCTTTCCAAGAGGTGTCAGTGAAGTAAATGATGACAACCAACATCAGCTGAGATTGAAACCAAGCCACAATGTTCACTAACCAGAAAACTACCTTCTGTCCTTCAGTTCTTACCATAATATGTAGTTAATCTATTTTAAGTAATATCCACGATAAAGAAAAGACTGGCACGAACAGTAGCATGTACGACTGAAGGCTTTATAACGCTTAATGGGGGAGTTGATCATGTTATCATCAGAAACAACTACAGTCTGATTAATTGCCGTGGTGATGACTATATTATATAAGATTAGATAACGTATTCTCTGATTAAGCTGGCAAGGGAGACAACTCTGAACGTTTCTGGATTCTTATTTTCTATCAGTTGATGGGTCTTACCACTGTTTGCCTGTCCAAAAGCAAATAGTTTTTTATATAGAAATGTTTGTGAATAAACATTGAATGATACTGGGAAATGAGATTAATTTGGTATGCTTTGTTTCAGTTACTAGACTGTGGCCATGCTGGAGTACTGCCTTGGAGGATTTATACAGTACTTATACTGTTGGTCTCTTTTGCTGACATAAACAAACCAACACTGGTTGTCAAGAGGTGAGGAGGATGCACAATGTGGAGAATATACTGCCGGCATTGCCCAAATGACTTGAACATTAGCTTCAAGGTTCATCCAAGGCTGGGACCACGGACCATCCGTCCCCTGCTCAATTCAGGATCACAACATATAGGTACACTGTGATACAATGTCTTTTCCTCAACAGGCCCTGCCCTGTTTAACATTATTCCAAAACTGATCAAAGAGGAAAAGGATCCCATCACCTTTAAACAGAGTCTGGACAAATTCCTTCAAGGAATACCAGATAAGCCACCCATATCTGGATACAACTCACTGCACGAATGGACCCTGCAAATAAAAATCTGGCGGGAGGTTCAAGTCCAATGAATCTGGTGCCCATTCAAAGTCACACTTCCTGCTGGTCGGTCTCTCCTGAAATCGCTCTCTCAGCCAGGCTTGGGAGTCATTTGATGCAGGGGTATGTCCTGGTCTTACTAGAATCACTGTTCATCTCAATCTATCCCTCTGCATTGTTTTATTCAAAGATTTGTGGGTTCTGTTTTTTTTGGGAGGTCACCCTGTATTTAATAAACCTTCATCCACTGCAAAAACTTTGTTCACAATAACAAAGAGATCTGTTTTGAAGATGGCATTGCTGAAATTTATTTACAATCACCAGTTGGGGTTCCTCTAAATTTTAACCCTAAATCATCACAAGATGACAGTCCGTTCTTTTCAACAGAACTTTAACCCTTTAGCATTCAGATTATTGTCAAAAGTAATGCTTATTTATTCACATCGTTTTGAATTAATCATGCATTATCTCAGAGCTTTAAGATTTCTATGATGTGATCGTTTAATTTTAGAATGACAATACAGGGTTGCTTATGTTGACCTGTCAAGCCAAATGACACCGTAGTCATGGCTGATACCAGTGTCAAGTCGGTGGCATGTAAAAAGCACCCACTACACTCTTGGAGTGGATAGCGTTAGGAAGGGCATCCAGCTGTAGAAACCTTGCCAAATTCAGATCGGTACCTGCTGCAGCCCCCTGGTTTACCAGTTTTCAGTCAAATTGTCTAATCCATGCCAGTATGGAAAGTGGATGTTAAACAATGATGATGACGACAATGAACTTCATTCAGATTCTATCTATTAAATCCACTCACAAGGTCCTAGCTGTGCTGAGAATATATTAAAAGACACTTACCTAAGGTGCTGTGCAGTGGGACTGAACCCAGAGCTACAGAGTTGTGAAGCAAGCTTCTTAACCACACACCCACATCTGCACCTGTCACATATAAATAATTTCTTTTTTTTTTCACACAAGAGAAACCGTAATCAATGAAGAAGCTCACAAACTATCATTTCTCATCCATGCATGAAATCATGCACAAAAACACAAGAATATGTCCAAATAAATAGATTGCCTGATAATCATTTATTTGTCATTGATAAATGTTCCTATTTTTAAAATATTTGTTAAGTAATGATATTATTCCTTTTCAGCCAACTCGTTTACAAAATCATCGAAGTCCCTAGAATTGGTTTCAAAAGCTTGTAGTTGATTGGTCACATCCTGCAGTGTCTCAGCTAGTGTAAACTCCTCTTTACATATTGACAGGGCAGGTACTCCTTGTGTCTCTTGGTAGCAGCGCCATAAATCACTACAAGTGTCTTCACCAGCAAAAGGAGGAATCTGAAAGTAAAAACAAACACACGAGTATAAGTTACTGCTTGTTAATGTTAAACCATCAACATCATTGCTTTAATGTACACTTTTTCAAGCTTGCATGGGTCAAACAGAATTTGTTGAGACAGATTTTCTACGGCTGGATGCACTTCCTGTTGCCAACCCTCACCTTGTTTCCAAGCAAACTAATATTTTCCTATAGTTAGACACGTTTATGCAGAAATGAATGACACTGCTTGTATGACAGTGACACTTACAACTATGATGTACTGCCAAGGACACACACACAATGGGCTTCTTTCAGTTTCCATCAACCGAATCCACTCACAAAGTTTTGGTGAGCCTGAAGCTATAGAAGAAGACACTTGTCTAAGATGCTGTGTAGTAGGATTGAACCTATAACCATTTGTTTGGGAAGCAAGTTTCTTAACCACATAGTCACACCCATACCTATATTTCAGCTACAACATTTCTTGATTCATACTCGAGACAAATTTCTTCTTCTCAGCATCAGATTGTTACCTAGGTGACCTAATTAGGAAAGGAGGCAGGTGTTTAGAAAGCATAGCAAATGGATTAGAACAAGATGGAAAAGTTCAGAGAGTTGTTATCGTTGCTGAATAAGAAGGGAACATTGTGTGATGGTTCTGTATGAAACACTAACTAAATACACAAAATATACAAAAGCAGGGAAGAAATAAGCCTTGCTGTCTCCACTGGATTTTTTCAGTCTTCTTTTCTTTATGCTTTGATTTTGGTCTGGAATTTGAATGTCCTTCCTATTGCTAATGACTTGATGGCATGGACTGGTTATTCGCTCCCTCTCTCTTTTTATACATGCACAGAAGCACAACAAATAAGAAAGCAGAAAGAGAAGCGGGAGAGAGAAACCAGTCCATACTGTAAAGTGGTGGGCGACAGGAAAGGCGTCCAATTACAAAGAAAAAGCATTAAAAAAAGAACAAGAAAGAACAGAGGAGAATGTAGACGCAGCGAAGGCAACTGGCCTAGGAGTGTGGTGACTCTTAAAATAGAAGCTGATTCAAGATTGCGAAGGGACTCTTCAGTTCTGCCACAGACTTCATTTTATAGAGATGTCATCTCCATACAATGAACTCAATTCAGGTTATATAATGACAAGTGATCGGAATGGCATCCATCCACAGAAAAGAACATGCAAAAAAAAATAAATCATATCATTCACAACAACAAGAATTAGCCGTTTTCTCTGCTGCTCTAGGTCACAAATGACAAAGGGACTATGAAAAAAGGGCAAGGTCTTGTGCTCCTGGAAGAAACTGTGAAACCCATTCCAGAGAAGAAAAACAGACATAATATAATGAAGCTGATTGATGGATGGATAGAAAGATGAGATACAACTTACTGAATCAATTAACACAAATCCTTCTTTATTGCAGTTTTCTTCATCATCATCATCGTCATCATCATCACTGGTAGTGCCATTTCCGTATTGTTGTAATAAGTGGTCTGAAACGGCCGGCTCACTTTCCGAGCTCGCTACCAAGTCTTCAGCTCCTGAATTGTGTGATATTGCTGAGGGACTACAACTCTGTTGGGGAGGTTTGTTAGCATTTTGTAAGAGAGTTATGAAGGGGATGTCCTCCATTGCATTGGAGCAAGTTTTGTTCAGATTATAATGCAGATCACTGGCAAAAGCACCAACCACTCGTTCATCAAGATAGTCATTTTCTTTGTCAGAGCTGCAACAGACACGGAAACGTTTACGATTAAGGAAATGAATACAACTGCACAATAACGACAAGCCATGGCTATGACTAAAACAAACAAACAAAAAAGCAAAAAGAAAATCAATGACTTTTAATAGTAAATGTAATTCATATGAAAGGATAAAGATTTATTGATCTTAATATGCATATTGATTGTATGCGAGAGAGAGAGTGTGTGTGTGTGTGTGTTCATGAGAAAGACCTTCACCTGATGAATGCTCCTCTATGTCACAGAAAACAATGTCGAGGTACAGAAATAATTATCAACTCTTACATATAATAAATATAAGCATTTGACAGAATGTATTGAATACTCATTTCTGTTTATGAAGACATTATTGCATAAGTATGGTGTGTGTGTGTGTGTGTGTGTTTACACAAAGTAATGACCCATTCAGGACTACAGTAAAATACATTTGTTGAAGATCAAGCCTGAAATCATGTGCTGGTATTTCTTTTTGAGATCTGTGATACCAACATACATACATGCATGCATACAGACAGACAGACAAAGACCATACTACACACACACACAAAACAACTGATGAATCAACACTGTAACAACAACCAAAACGACCGTCTTGACAAAATTGTATTTAGCAATTAACCATTGAAAAGAAAATACACAAAGAGGACCACCCCCTCCCCCCACACACTTAAATATATATTGAAAAAAAAACTCGTTTGAAATACCCTAAGACACTTGTCTGAATGATATTGCAGTGGAAGGAAACTTTAAAAAAGAAAAAAAGGAAGTGATTCAGTTTACCAGAACACTATGTACTCTATATCATAGATTGAGTACTTTCTCATGTGCATGTGTGCATTGATGCACATGTGCACACCAGTGTATACATGCACCCATTCATGTATGTAGCTGCACATCCATACATACACACATGACAAACATATCTAGACACATATATCTCAAACAATCATCACCCTTTAACTTCTGCTTTCCATGCTGGCATGGGTTGGATGGTTTGCTAGGAGCTGGCAAGGCTGGGGGGGGGGGGCACACCAGGTTCCATAGCCTGTTTTTGGCAGCCCTTCCTAATGCCAACCACTTTGCAGAGTGTACTGGGTGCTTTTTACACGGCACCAGAACCAGTGTTTTTTTTTTTACATGGTATTAAGCACCAGTGCCTTTTAAGAATAAAGAGTAATAAATATTTAATGTTCATGAGAAAATACTTCACAAAAATAACTGGACTAGATTTCTGGGGGTCAAACTTTATGTTAGATACTTATTTTCCAAAATAAACGTATCTATCAACATTTAGATTATTCCTCCCCTCCTTACATTATCCATTTCCAGTTTGGATTAATTTGGTTTTCGGATGCATCAACTAATTTCAAAATGTTTCTTTCTAGTTATCTCCCTTTGTTTTTGATTGGTTGAGTTAAGCATTATTCAACAATGTTTACCCCTCAGATACTGCACTCACCAGATTAAGTATTTAAGTGTTTCCTTTTTTATTCATAACTACCAGTAGTTTCTGATTTCTGATCTTGTTTACTTGTGTACAAAGATGGATTAAAATTTCATGCAGAAGACCCTTGCCGAACGTGTCACTCAGTAGGACTGAACCTGAAACCAGACAGTTGCAAAGCAAGCCTGTTAACCACACAGCCATGCCTGCTCTTATTAGTTCATTAACTAATATAATTAAGCATGTTAGCATATAAGTAACAACTCCAATATGTTGGCGCCACACTGTAACTGCTACAGTGAAGCTCATAGACTTCCCTTTACAGCACTTACCAAAGTTGTGATAAGAGATTCCTCATGAAAACATACACCAAAGTATCCAAGTAGATAGGAAGAACTAAAATATTTGAAAAAATGAAATCTTTGATGTGACTCAAATACACCATCTACAGGAAAATCAAGGGTTTAATTAGTGCTAACAGCATTAACTTAGGGATCAGTATAAAATGAGTGCCTGGTGGTGTTGTCAACCCTGATGAAATAGACCTGTCATCATCTGAACCAAGAACAATAATTTGAAAGAGATTTGTTTGTTTATATTGATGTTGTGGAAGGACTTGATCCATCAACATCCTTGACAGGATATATTTATTGATTAGCAAACAGCAAAGGTGCATGGCCTAGTGGTTAAGAGATTTGAACTAAAGATTGCAAGATCACGGTTTCCTTCCCTGGTCTGGGCAGTGCATTGTGTTCTTAGGCAAAACACTTCATTTCACATTGCCACTCAGCTGTAAGCAAGTAACTCTGCAATGGACAGACATCCTGTTTAAGGGGGAACGTTGTGATCTTGATCATTTATATGCTATGGACACCAGGTGACCGGTCCTGGCCCAGAACTCGGGCCACTAATGTCCTGGGGTTGATGACTATGATGACAATAATACATTTCCTCAAAGTGGGAAGTGCTGAAGGAAATTTCCCTTTTGGTATTTCAGGCATATTCATCCTTAAGCATTTAAACAGGCCATATCCAGCCCAAATATTCTACTAGTTTTATGTTCAAACTGGCCAGATCCGACCTCTCACACCTACTCTACAATGTCAAATCTCAAAGCTACAAGATATTTCATGATTAATTCAAAACAATGAGAATAAATAAGTATTACATTTGAGAGCAGAGCAATGTGAATGCTGAAGGGTTCAACGCAAGTCTATTTTTGTAAAACCAAGAATAAAGTCTCATTTATTAACGAGTGGTGTTATATAATTAATAATCATTTCAACTGCTACACTGGCATTTTGTTTTCTTACTTCAAAAGAAGAATTAATTATACCTTTTATCATTAATATATTTCCCACTAAATTTAATTTCAAATTGCTAATTAACTGTAGATTAGATCTTTGCTTTCTACTGTCAATTAATCATTCTGCCATATTCTACTTAAGTTCTGACATCATTTATAAAGGTCATTATATATATTACAAAATCTGGGTTGAGTCAAAGGTTTTATAATACTCTTCCACTGAAGCTGCTGCCTGCTCTTGGTTGATGAAATCCTGCAAGCGCCAAAAGTGAGCCATGGATTGGAATAATTAATAATCAGAGGGAGATATTTTCTTGCAATCCTAACATGCAAAAGTAATGATTAAGCAAGGGCTGGCTTCCAGAATCTCTTGCCAAACATGGGTGCTTCGAACGCAAGGTGGTGTTTTGCACCTGGTGGAATTATGAGGAGACAATTCACTACAGGTGTGTATCTTAGCCTTAACATCATGTAATGATTGTGAACAAGCATCTTCATTATACAAGTGGAAAGACATGTCTGGGCATGGGGGAAATATAACCTTCCTTGGAAATAGGTAAGGGTCAGTAATATGATGATGATGATGATGATGATGATATATCTTCCATACACAACAGGCTTCTTTCAGTTTCTTTCAAACAAATCCACTCACGAGACTTGCCCAAGCTCTCGTGCAGTAGAACTGAACTCGTAACCATGTGGTTGGGAAGCAAACTATTTAACAATACAGCCATGTGTGTGTGTGTATACATATACAACACACACACACACACAAACATCCACTCATACCAGAAGAATGTAGAGTTCACAAAATGCTGCCATCTTAATCATAAGCACTGCACTACTTTGGTTTACGTGGTGATGTGCCTGGCCCAGAAATAACATTTATTAATGTCAGAACAGAAGTGTTTGTTTAGAAATTTTTGTGCCACTTACATGAAACTTAATCAAATAGCAAGTGAAAAACATAAACCACATCACATATGGAAGATTGGAGTGTTTTAAGTTGGAGATAAACAATTTATCTCTCAAAGCAAGAAAAAAGAGGAAAACGTGTGTGGTGTGACGGGGAGCGTGTAAGTGGTGCACGAGAAAAACACAGAATATGATGCTGTTTGTTGTATGAAAGAGAGAATTGGGCAACGAACACAGCTACTGAAGCAATTGAGTGTTACAAGGTGCGTGCAAGAGAGTAGATTCTCTGGCTTGTCCACGCAATGCATCAAGCACTGTGAAAAGATGCCAAGAATCGGTAAATGCTGTTACGCATAATATATACAGACAAAAGTCTTTCGTGAGGCCAGGTGCAAGATTGGAGGAAAGTTAATATATTGTTGTGCTTAGTTTAGCCATGATGGTTAGAGGAGGACCGTATGAAATGATGGCAGTAAAGATATCTTATGTCCAACAGGGTGATGGGCACAGCCATGGTCAGTTGTCCAGAGATAGGTGCAAGTACAGGTTGTGGCCATGCTGGGGCGTGGCTTTGAACAGTTTTAGTCAAAGAAACAGGGCCCAGTACAAACTGGTTTTTTGCTTTTGAAGACTGATATTTATTCTATTGGAAACTGTAAGTTATAGGAACATAAACAAACCAACACAGGTTGTCAAGCAGTAAGGATGTTAGTGAACAACAGACACAAAGATACACACATGTATATATGATGGGATTCCATAAGTGTAGGTATAAAAAGAACACAGATGGAATTTGAAATTTGTGTGTGTGAGTGTGCGTGTGTGTGTGTGTGTACCAGACATTGCCATGGATCAGAATTATTGAAATAACTGCATTAAAGACACATGTGAACTTCATAAAACAAGAGTTGATAATGTTACATTTTAATTAAGTCAACACTTCTCATAAAGTACAGCTGAAAATTACTGATGTCTATCATGTGGCCAAAATGAAAACATTGTCAAAATACAAATTGCATCGTTATAAACAGGCTTTCATTATAGAGAGATGCCCTGTATTTGGCAAAGTAGGGAAACTGCATATCAAAAGAAAACCCTACTTTTATGTATGAATCACCAGGTTTGAGAAGAACCTGTGCTGATTGTGATGTAGAACAGGATCCAAGCAGCAATGAAAGCACCGTTCAAAGAACTCAATCTGCGTGAGGTGTTTATCTTTTCTTTGCATTTCAACCAGATGGGAAGATATTAGTGTTATTGGAGAGAAACAGAACGATTGCTAGGAATTTACTTCTTTTCATACTTTTAGGCACAGACAGCTGTTTGGTTGCACTAATTGGATAGATCTTAAGTAAGTCTGATAAATGCCAGGCATGAAAATATCAACCCCTCAGTTACTTTGCATGTGTGTGTGAGTATGTGTATGTATATATATATATATATATATATATATATATATATATAATGATCTCTTAGGCAGAGTGATACAGCAATACTAATAACCAGTTGTTAGAACTCAATATACTTTTGCTTTAGCTCTGAGCGCACTGATTTTCATAGCAGAAACAGCTGTAAGTCGATGAAGGTGATTATGTAAGTTCTACTATTTTGTCATTCATATATATATATATATATATATATATATATATATATACAAATTACGTGATAGGGACGTCAGTGTTAGGCACTGGTGAGGACAAAGCATACAGTTTGAGCACTGGCGTAGCTACAGTGTGTGCTACCCGGGGTGGCCCTTTCGTTTGTCGCCCCCAGACCCGAAAGTGGCGCCTTTTTAAAAGTGCCCCTCCTACCCACTCCCTAACTACGCAAGGGAGTTTCATAAATGGCACCAATTTAAAAAGACTGGCTCCATATACAACATATCAAACCTGCTGATATTAGGTGTTGTTTCTTTGTTATATAAACGTTCCTTCTTTTTTGAATTATTTATTGCTTATATATAAACTCTCATCTTTAAGGATAGTTTATTGCGTAACAATAAAGATTTAAAAACTAGTTTGTAAATAATATGGGTTTGAAACTACCAACAGTGATGGAAGAAGTGCCTATAAAGGTAGTACGGTAGATATATAATACTTCGCTCTTCTACATCATCAGTTTTGACAATTAAGGCCCATCAACAGCCATTAAACACAATAGCAACTTCCTTCACCCGCCCTCTGTGCGTATGAGTGTGGAGAGAGAGAGAGGGGGGGGGCCTCGTTCCAGCAGTTTCAGACAAACTTCTGTCAGCTCTCTCTTCCTACACAAACAGTCATAAATAACCTTTATTACCTGCCTGCCAAAAAGCTACTCCACCAGAGCTCCCCTCACTAACAAACACTTCGCCCTACACTAACCCCCCAACACTACATCATGAAGCGTGACTTTTTAACCGTAGTAAAAAGCAACGCATCCAGGAATGCGATGCTCCAGTTGCATTAAATATCCATTAGGGGCTTTCCCCAACTCGTTAACTGAACCCCCCCCACCCCACTTTACTCCACGGAGATAAACTCTATTCCTTGCAGCCTTATAACCGAGTGCCATTGGTAGCTAAACCCCCTCCCAACATCGTGGATAGGAGTTTTCTCGGCTGTCGAGAAAGCCACCCAAATGGTATTTCATAAAAAGCTTTGCTCCAACCGCACAGATCAGTGGTTCTCAACCAGGGTCCACAGAAGATTTTGCTGTTAAACTTTTTTTCTGCGGTATATTGCTTATGCTTCCACAAAGCACAAAATATTTCAACAGTATTTTTTGTTTCATACAATTCTAATTAATATTTTTATTATAAAAATATGATAGAATTTTTTAAAGTCATCGAATGGCTTTGAGGGTCCAACCGGGTTGATGTTGGTCTGTTTACATCCCATAATATAGCGGTTCGGCAAAAAATACAGACAGAAATAAGCACAGGACATAAAAAAAAGGGAAAAAAAAAAGTCAAATTGTGTACCTAAAACCCTTTAAGGCGGTGCTACAGCATGGCCGCAGTCCTTTGGCCGAAACAACCAAACGATAAAGACATACACATACACAGTTGTTGTTTAACCTTAGGTCAGCCCCGTTTAAGTAGCACGATGATCGAAGATAGCCCAGCTGTGATGAAACCCCATCTATTTTAACGATATCTAGGACTGACTATTATTATCCAATGTCCTTTCCTTACTTAAGACAATAAGATAGATTTGAGAGAAGTGTGGCTCTATTTCTAGCAGGTCGAGTGACCACGTTGAGGTTCCCCACTGAGATCTTTATTATCTTTTATTATTATTATTATTATTATTATTATTATTATTATTACTACTATTATATATGTAGCAGATGACAGAGAAATGACGAGTCGTTGTGTAAGTCGTATGCAAGCGTGTGAAAACGGATGTAAACCTGATGATGATACATATATACATAAGACATACACAAATGTATGCGTGTGGACATGTAACTAGGTTGTGGCTTTCGTTTCTTTTGCTTATGACGGCTAAGGACATTTTAGAGCACTGCTTGAGTGTGTATGTGTCCACCCCCACCCACCCATTATATATATATATATATATATATATATATATATATATACACACACACACACATGCTACTAATTTCTGTCATATGCCAGGCGTAGAGTAATAATTTAGACATAACAATATTTACCATGAATAAATCTAACCAAGCAATTACAGTAAATGATCGTAACTTCTGTTATATATTTATTTCGTTAATAATCATTGGTGAGGAAGAGGAGGAGAAATGATAAAAATCTATCGATTTTTTGGTAGCCATTTATTCCTTTAATATCACGTGGGAACCTTATTGGTTCTGGTGATGGAAAAGGTGTGTTGGAAGTGTCTGGAGATAAATATTGTCTTTTGGAATGGCAGCAGATGATCGGTTAAAGTGGAATACGAATCGCGTGGAATGTCTTGGTTTGTTTAATAAGAGAAAAGAATGCAGCACCAGAGACAAAATTTTTACCTTAAACTAGACAGAAATATTTACATAATTTATGTGTGTGCGTGCGTGGGTATGTGTGTGTGTGTGTTTTGGTGCCTATTTGTGTGTATATGTGTGGAAATGTTTCTGTAGCATATGTATGTTTTTAATAAATATATGTATCCATATATATATATATATATATATATATACATATGTACGTGCGTGTACATGTGGATATATAGATGGGGTAGATAGCTTTACGTGTGTGTGTGCGTGAGTGTATAGTTGAAAATATTTACGTAATTTACAGAAAATAAATTATTTATTAATATTTTTTCTATTACATTATTGTCCATTGCACCTTGAACAAGAAAAGGAAACGTTTTGATTTTTACGCTGTTTCTTGAGTCGCAACAAAAACATGCCAAGAGGGTAAAACGGTGGACCCTAACACCTTGTTGGTCCAACTACGTTCTACGTCAACAAATAAAACAAGCTACAGGAACCGAAGAGGGAATCTCTGTGTGACCACTGAGGCCAAATTTATCTCAAATCACATTTTTAACCCTCTGCCTGTCCTGTATGTTTCCCTGTTGTCCATGCATCATATATGATGCACATTACCATTTTGTTTTCAACCACAGCAATAACGTGAGACTTATGAAAGGTGCGTATGAAAGAAGGGGCTGACGTGAGCGTGTGTGTAAATGTTAAACAATGAGTGCTCAACATCGCAGTGGTGAATAAAATTCCTTTATTTGAATATTCAGGCTACCATTAGTTTCATGTTAAGAAAATATGTAAATATCTTAATTTTCCAAGCCAATCACATGGAGGAATGGTGCATATATAAACAACACACACATATATATGTTTTTTTTTTTTGAGAAAAATATAAATCAGGAGAAGCAGCACAGTCTATATTAATTACTGGTAAAGGCTGGTTTATAGGGCTACTCTGGGTTTCTCGCCATAAAGGGTAGCTTTATGGTGTATCTTCAGACCTTAATATATATAGGCACTTGGCTTATAGTCCAACATCTAAAAAAGAAATATATGACCCACAAACAAAACCAAATTAACTTCGCGTAATTAAAAGGTCAGAAAACAAGCACGGACGTTTAGGTTAAACTTATGGAAATGATTTGGACGGGTAAAGAGTTAAAACAAACGAGGGACATTGTAGATCATGTAGTCCTAGGTACACTGTGACTGGTAACAAAAAAATAAATAAATAAAAGGCAGGTTAGTCACGGCTGGAATGATTTTGATTATAGATCTGTTGAATTAGGGCTGAGCAAGGAGTGGACAAAAATTTGCGGCAGTAAAAAGACAAAAGGAAAATAAAACCGAACTCGTATCACGTTTTATGTAAACAAATACATCACGTGCATTCACTAACATGACAGGTCCAATGTTTGTAGGCGTCCATTTGATCCAGAAACTAGTATTTCAGCCAATTTCGTACGTTACGTTCTGAGTTCAAATCCAGTCGAAATCAACTTTGTCGTCGATCCTTCTGGGGCTGATAAAATAAAGTACCAGTAAAGTACTGGGGTCGATTTCATCGACTACCCCCTCCCCAATTCCTGGGCTTGTGCCTATATAACAGACCATTTCTGCTTGTCTTTTTTTCTTCATCTCTTCTATACAAAGGAACACTTTATTACTCTACGCTGGAGTAAACGAGAGAATTTCTACGTGGTCATTCGATGTGTTAGAAATAGCAGCTGAAACCCCTTCGAATCACTACAAACTTCACAATAATGATTAAATGCTGGTTTGTCTCAGTCTTATAATTTAAACATATCTTATTGTCAAGTGCATAGAGAACTTCGTTTTAGTAAAGAGATAGCGAAGCACAGCACATAAAATTGCTTATACGAAAGTTTATCTCTCTCTCTCTCTCTCTATCTATGTATCTATATATTACACACACGTTATTTTGTAATGAAGCCATTATACTGATGTACACTAACTTTCGACAACAATTTTCTTCATGTCTCGTAGTTGTTGTTTAACCCCCGGCCGACCTTCATCAAACAAACCTGTAATCAATTTTAATTTTACGTATTTATTAATTCGGACGGTAGCGGGAGACTCGTGGAAGATGTGGTAGCTATTTCTAGCAAGTTAAGCGACAGTTGGAGCCGCCTCCGTTGGCTCGAAACCGATTAAACATAGCTTGTCCTAAATTCATACATAACATATGATTGTAATATACTTTAAAGAAAATAAATAAATAAAAAAAACTGAACACAAAAAAGAAAGCGACCCCCTTCCACAGTACAGCATTTATTTTCAACCGGATATCATATATAGCATGACCAATTGATATCTATTTTACTGTGAATTATCATAATGAATGCAATCAAGAATAATAATGGACGTATGGAAGTAAAACTAATATTCCCGATGTAATTACTGAGTAATTTATATTAGAAACAACACACACACATACATAACACCCTTTCGGTTTTATTTCATCGGTCTGTGATTATCAGTTCAGATCTTCAGCTAGAAATCATTTACAAAAGAATTAAGACATTTTTACTCCAGCCTGGGTGCAGGTTAATTTACATTAAGTAGCTTCACTCCATTTAAAATAAGGAAATAAAATGAATAATCCATCTTATAATCGTCAATAATACATTTTGTAGCGAAAACGGTGGCTTTATTATTATTATTTTTTTTAGCCATTTGATGGTAAAAAGGTTAACACATGATGCGGTGTGTCTACCTCGCAAGAGCCGAGCACCGGCGACATTTCTTGTGTAGCTGTAGTTAAACACACACAAGCCTAACACAGATATTATATTTCCAGGATTAAAAATATACATCGGTTCTTATAATTTATAAAAAGATAAATTCAAGTTTTATATTTGATAGCAAGAAATCGTTCAGATATCTGTGATGGAGAAAACGTTGACACATTAATCGGGAGACAAGTGCCCACACACTGGTTCTACGACATGCCTAAAACACACCTCTCTTTCTCTCGATATATATATATATATATCTGTCTATATACATATATATATATATATATACACACATACACACATGCTGAGAAGATGCAAAACGAAATATATAACACGAGACAGACTAGTTACAAGAATTTACTATTATCTACAATTCAAAAAGAAGACGACAAGTAATAATAATAATAATAATAATAATAATAATAATAAATCATTCGACAAAATCACAGAAAGAAACCGAATATGAGTTAGAAAAAAATATGTGTTTTTTATAAACAGAAAATAAATATATAAAGAAAAACGAAGGAAACACTTTGAATAAGTTGAAGTATAAAAATATATAAAGCAAAATGTACCTCGATTGCAATAGATCACACATAATATGCATTTCTAATCGATGATGATCTCGCATAGATATTAGTGATCATTTTTGATTAATAAGATCGTTTTTTTGAATATTATAAAGAATATCAGTGCATAAATCACAACATTAAGAGGTTAAGCAATAGTCTTTTCAATTAAAATCTGGTCGACCTCTTCTGAGGAATGCCAGTATTCCAAAGAAAATTTTCTACATGAATCATAAAAAAAAAAACCCCTGTAGATTAACAAGAGACAATGACTGATGCGAATACATTTCAAGGGAAGTAACTTGATGGGAGAACTGACTGAAATCGAAAAGAAAGTTTGCAGGTGCACGTTTTTTCTCTCCCTCCCCTGTTTGAATATTAATTTGATATTCTACGTGTGTCAGTCGTTGGACTGCAGCCATGCCGGAGCACTGCCTGAAAGGGATTTAGTCGAAGACATCGACTCCTGTGCTTATTTTTTTCTTTATAAAGTCTGGTACGTATTTTATCGTTTGCTTTCGCCGAACCGCTAAGTTACCAAACTAACCAGCACTGGTTGTCAAACGGTGGCGGAGGACACACACACACACACACACACAAACATTAGGCTTCCACACAGTTTTCCTCTACCGATCTCAGACACAAAAGATTCTGGCCGAGGCTATAGTAGAAGACACTTGCCCAAGATGTCTTGCAGTGGGACTGAAACCAAAACCAGGTGGTTGCAGAGCAAATAGTGTCCTGCGTATAAAGAAACAGGAAGGGTAGAAATGACGTCACAAAAGGGTTTACAAATCTGTACATGGTCCAAAAAGTAGTCCCAACGACATCCATAAAATCTACCTATTATGTTACCATCATAAAAAGTCACTTTCACACGGTCCAGACAAATAAATAGGTCATCATCTTTTAGCGTCCTCTTTTCCCTGCTGGCATGGGTTGGACAGTTTGACAAGAGCAGATGAGCCAGAGGTCTCTGACAGGTTCCATGTCTGCTACGGCTGGATGCCCTTCCTAATGCCAACCACTTTACGCAGTGTACCGGGTGCTTTTTAAACGGCACCAGCACCAGTAAGGTCACCAAGTACCCACAAGACAAGACCCCTTAACTGAGTGGAGTACAGCATGGAGAGATAAGAAACTAAGATAGAGTGAGAGGGGCAGTTGTCTAACTGAAAAGGTGAATTCATGGCTTGGGCACCAGGAAAGAATGTCTGAGAAAGAGAGAAAGAAAGGGTTGTTGTTTTTTTTTCATTTTTCATTTTCTTTCCTCGTCTTGCAAGTTACTTGGAAATCTAACGAGTGCTGACGGCACAAAAAAAAAAAAAAACACTGAAAACATGCTGTAAAGTGGTTGGCATTATGAAGGGTGTCCAGCCATAGAAATCATACCAAAGCTGATCCTGAAACTTGACATGACCCTAGGGTTTGCCAGACCCTGTCAAATTGTCCAACCCATGTCAGCATGGAAAATGGATGTTAAATGTTTACACACACACACACACACACACACACATAACAGGCCTCTTTAAGCTTCCATCTATGAAATCCAAACACAAGGCTTTTGTCAGCCCAGGGCTATAGAAGAAGACACTTGCCAAAGGTGGCATGCAGTGGGATTGAACTCGGAACCATGTGGCTAAAAAGCAAACTTCACAGCCACCCCTGCACCTTGATTCTTTTATAGTAAATTAAATTCAATCATTCCAAGTTGTATCAAGAATACTTACTCAGAGAATTCACATTCATTTCTGTGGCCATTTACTTGTTGGCGAATATCAATCGGTTGTGATTTCGGTACGTAACCATTCACTACTGGATTAGAAATCTGTTGTTCAATATCTACGGTACAGTCATAAAAAGGACCTTGTTGACCATCTACTTCATTGGTGCTGATATTTTCAGGTATATTGCCAATCCTGAGTTTAAAAAATAAAACAGAAAAAAAACCCAAAAAACATTTAAATACTAACAAAACTAAATATTAAAAGAATTACAAAATATCTGATAAAAAAAAAAAAAACCACTAACATGAAAAGGAAATTCATCATCATTTAATGTCCACATTGCCATGCTTGTATGGGTCAGACGGAATTCATTGAGGTACAATTTCTATGGCTGGCTGCTCTTCCTGTTGCTGAACATTACCTGCTTCCAAGCTAAGTAATATTTCCCCTTAACTAGACATGTTCATGCAAAAGACTGGCAATAAACAACCTCACTTGTATGATGATGTTTCTCCAAGGCTACACACATATATACATATATATACATACACATGCATATATACATACGGGGGTGAGACAAAATAATGGAAACACCTAGCATCATAATTTTGAAATATCTATAAAACCATCAAAAGCTTGTTTATTTTTATGTTTTCTGATTTATTATTAGTGTCGCTTAATACGATTTGCTAAAAATTGTTGTTTCTTTTCAGATATCATCAAAAAAAAGGTAATTAAAATTCATTAAAATAACAGATCTATTGGACTTAATTTTTGAGAGCGATTGGATTCATTTTTAATATTTTTCTCATTTGTGAGAGCAGTCAAGTTTATTTCAGATATTCTCATTTTGAAAATCATCTCTGGCTAATCGTTGAGGGGACATTGCTGTTGCCTTGGCGGATGTTTGCACTCTCTAAGTGCTCTTGTTTAGGATTTAGGATAGTTACTAACAACCTGCTGTTTCAGGTACTTTCTGAATGGCATACCTAATTATGAGTTATGTTTCACATGGCCTAATTCTCATAAACAGCTGCCCACAACTGATTAAGGAGTTTGTTATCTAATGTGGTCTTTCCCATTAAGAGGTAAGATTTGAAAGATGCTGCTATTTCTAGTGGGTTGAGAAACAACAGGGAGGCTTCCTCATTGCTGCATAGGCATAAGACAGGGCCACAATGTTGTTGGAGTTGATGATAACAAGAAAATTTGAAACTTGTGTAAAATATTGTAATCACGGAAGTGGCAGAAAGAAAATAGGATTTAGGTGTTTGGCAAATTTGAGTTTGGCTGCTGCAAATCTTTGAAGATTAGTAACTATTTTAGCTTTAAGACTAAGTGAGGCCTGGGGATTATGGAATCTGAAGTTACCAAAGATACTGAGAGAGAAAGAGAGATATTGACCAACTTTTCTTCATCTCTTGAAGATATGACCCATTTAAAGGTAACAGATGGGAAACCAGAGAAGATAAGTTTTAAATAGGAATATTTTAATCATGGTAAATCAAAGATAGCAGATTAGCAGGCAGTGTGGATACAGAATGGGTTTAAGATTTCAATAGAAAGCATAGCTAGAGTTATGAAGATAACTGGGGGGGGTTTAGAAATTACAGGCTGTGAGCTGGTAGAATTGTTAGCATGTCAGATGGAAATGGCTCAGCATCATTTCTTTCAGGTTCAAATCCCACCGTGGTCAATTTTTGCCTTTTATCCCTTCAGGGTCAATGAAGTACCAGTCAAGTACTGGGGTCCATGTAATTGACCTGTCCCTTCCTCCCAAGATTGCTAACCTTGAAGGTTGTAAGGGATCAGTGTCAGTACAGAGGAATGGTGTGATCTCAGTCACTTGTAGACATCATGGAAACCAAACTGGGCTCAAGAAGAAAAAAAATGTAGGAATTAATAGTGTGTGTGTGCATGGGTGCATATGTGTGTGATTATGTGGGCTGGAGGAAAATCATGACATGTAAAAAGCACCATTTGAGCGTGGTCGTTGCCAATGCTGGCTGACTGGCTCCCGTGCTGGTGGCACGTAAAAAGCACCCACTACACTCTCAGAGTGGTTGGCGTTAGGAAGGGCATCCAGCTGTAGAAACATTGTCAGATCAGATTGGGGCCTGGTGCAGCCTTTTGGCTTGCCAGTCCTCAGTCAAACCGTCCAACCCATGCTAGCATGGAAAGCGGACGTTAAATGATGATGATGATGATAATGATTGAAAGAAAAGTTTTTACAGCTGTTTATCTTTCGTCATTTGTCAACTCTGACATATTTGGGTCTTCCTTTTTTTCTTTTTTTTTTCTTTTAACAGTCAGACAGACTGGCAGAGTTAAATGTGGTATCTATACTCCTTTATCACTAATTCTTTCATCACTGATCCAGGATAATACAGGACGCTCAATTAAGAACTGTCTTACGCTTATCAGACTAATCTCTGATAACATGGGTGGGTGATCAGTGAAAGATTATGCCTGGACCACAAAAAGCACACCCTAGCAACCATCCACAATGCTCAATTACCCAGGACCTGCTGATTATCATTCATGTTTACATCACTGTGCTGCATGTCTGTATATCTTTTATATGGATTTATATGCACCTATTCATCAACTTCCCGCCAGTGAAGAGAAAAAATACTTTCCACTTTTATATTTTCATTATTAATTGATCATTCGTTATCAAATTTTACTTGAGATATTATTCCAAACAGTATCATTATGTAATACAGTTCTATATTTAAAAGATGAGGAATTATGTACATTATTTACATTTGACAGATATTTTGGGAGGAAGGGACAAGTCTATTACATGGACCCCAGTATTTGACTGGTACTTCATTGACCCTGATAAAAGGCAACATTCAGGTGGTGCTTTTTATGTGCCACCAGCATGGGTGCCAATCAGGGGACACTGGCATCGACCACATTCGGATGGTGCTTTTAAGTTCCACTGGCACAGGAGCCAGTCAGGGGCCACTGACATTGACCACACTCGGGTGGGGGCAGATGTTTAAAGATGAGAAAGACGCTTTTTTATTCTTTTACTTGTTTCAGTCATGTGACTGCGACCATGCTGGAGTACTGCCTTTAGTCGAATAAATCGACCTCCAGGACTTATTTTCTGTAAGCCTAGTACTTATTCTATCGGTCTTCTTTGCCAAACCGCTAAGTTACAGAGATGTAAACACACCAACATTGGTGTCAAGCGATGGTGGGGAGGGACAAACATAGACCAACAAATACATACATATATATATATATTTCTGTCAACCAAATCCACTCACAAGGCTTTGGTCGGCCCGAGGCTATAGTAGAAGACACTTGTCCAAGGTGCAACACAGTAGGACTGAACCTGGAACCATGTGGTTGGGAAGCAAGCTTCTTACCACACAGCCATGCCTACTTATTTTTTGAGTTCTATTTTTTTTTTTTTTTGTTTGTATCACCAAATCTAGTCATTTTAGCTATAAAGCCAAAGTACATAAGGCATTCTTCCTGAAATCCATCCCCACTAAATGTGTCATTCGGGTGCCAATAGGAGGCTGGCTGCACGTAGGTAAATGACTTGTAAATATGATACTAGTAATACAACAAAAGTGGAATGTAGCAAAGAATGGAGTCTCTTTCTCTCTTCACAACCACCTTCTGTTAGATATGTCGGCAGATGTCTTTGATAACTCACCACAATTCTCGAGTTCACACACACACACACACACACACACACCTTGTCATCCAGTTTTAGATTACATAACCAATGTTCTTCTATCTTCACAGTCAGAGAGATTCACCCAGGCGTATGGCATCGTTGAGTTTGTTTACTCTCCAAACAATTAACCAACTTTTGCTTGTTTCATTCAGGAGGCTGGGGCCATGCTGGGGCACTGCTCTGAAGGGTTTATCTGAACAAATTCACATCGGTAATTATTTTCGTTTTTAAGCCTGGTGTGTGTTCTATTGGTCTATCTAGCCGGTCTGTTGTTACATGGATGTAAAAAAACCAACACTGGTTTTCAAGCAGTGGTTGGGGACAAACACTTACACGCACATAGAAATATACAAGTGCAGGAAGAGGGGAGATAGGAGAGAGAGAGAAGAGAGACATTACACATACATACAAATATAACAAGACGCTTACAGAGAGAAAGAGAGATAAATAAATAACGAGATGAGAAAAACATGACATTTGATGTGAAGTAAGTCAGTGTTGAATCAGCAGCGCCAAAATGGCCATGTTTAAAAGAGTCTCCTATCCTCCAATATAAATAGGGTTTTCAATTTAAATATAAACACACCAAGAGGAAACGGTTCCATATGAAAATCAGGGATGTTCTTGGAAAAGTTGGTACCAAAACTATTATTAATGCTCTCTGCAATTAAAAACTGGCGCTCTGTCTGTTATGGCAACAAATATTTCAGTTGATTCAATCGATAGAACAACCTGCTCAAGAAATTAATGTACAAGTGGCTGAGTCCCTTAACATAGTTCTCTGGAAGATTCAGCATGACACGGAATGTGACATGGTGGGCCCCCTTTGAATTACAGGTACAACTCATTTTTGCCAACAGAATGGAATGGAGTAATGTGAAATAAAGTGTCTTGCTCAAGGACACGATGCGCCACCAGGAATCGAACTCATGACCTTACAATCGTGAGTTGAATACCCTAACCCAGGGGTCTCCAAAGTGGCTGATATTGTGTTTGGGGACTTCTCAACCAATAGACACATCACAGATCATAATGACTAATCATGCTCATCAGAAATTAATTGTTCCAGAGGATGTTATAAGTGGAACAGAAACAAAGGCAAAGTTTTATTTAGTGACGTAATAAATTTATCAACCTATAATTCTGAAATAAATTACCGTCACAAACTAGAACCAGACCAACAAGAAACAAAACAAAAAAAAACTACAAAATTAAGTCAGTGTTAAGATATTTGAAGTCATAAAAATAGAAAGAAAAAACAACAGCTAAAAATAACCAAGCAATAAGGCATGGCTGCATAGTGAGAAGCTTATTTCACAACCACATGGTTCCGGGTTCAGTCCTGCTGCGTGGCACCTTGGGCAAGTGTTTGCTACTATAACCTCAGGCTGACCAAAACTTTGTGAGTGGGTTTCATTGATGGAAACTGATAGAAACCCATCGGGTGTGTGTGTGTGTGTGTGTATACATATATAAGTGTGCTTGTGTGTACATCTTTGTGTTTATCCTCCACCATCATTTGACAACTGGTGTTGGTGTGTTTATATCACTGTAACTTGGTGGTTTGTCAAAAGAGACTGATAGAATAAGCACCTGGCTTAAAAAATAAGTACTGGGGTTAATTTATCTGACTAAAATTTCTTCAAAGCGGTGCCCCAGCATGGCGACAATCTAATGACTAGTTTTGGTACTTGTTTGGATTTGTTTAAAGCCTGGTACTTATTCTATCAGTCTCTTTTGCTGAACCGCTAAGTTACGGGGACGTAAACACACCACCATCGGTTATCGAGCGATGTTGGGGGGACAAACACAGACACACAAACATACACATACATGCATATATATATATATATATATATATATATATATATATATATATATATATATATACGATGGGGTTCTTTTAGTTTCCGTCTACAAAATCCACTCACAAGACTTTGGTCAGCCAGAGGCTATAGTAGAAGACACTTGCCCAAGGTGCCACACAGTGGGAATGAACCTGGAACCATGTGGTTGGTAAGCAAGCTACATACCACACAGCCACTCCTGCGCCTAGTCGGATGAATCGACCCCAGTACTATATATATATATATATATATATATATAATGGACTTTCCCGTCGAAGACGACGTGTGATTGTTCAACTGCTGCCGAACGACCTGCACAAATGATTTATTTCATAGTGAACAAATGTTGATGCCAAACAGGAGCAAATAAGGTACTGGAGCAGTACCCAGTGAGTGTATAATCACAAGCAATGTTTTTAGGACCTCACTTTCACTACAACAGACAGGTCTTCTCATGCACAGCAAATCCCCAGTCTGCTCAGGCCTTTAGCACCTCCTCTGTGGGGCTCAACATTTTGAGATCAACCACATTAGCAAGACCCATGTTAATTAATTCTTTTCCAGTTTAATCCAACAAAACACTAAGTTAAATAAACATAGATTTAAATCTAAATTTGATAATAGTAAAAATAAAACATTCTTTACCTTCTGTGCCCCGGATGGCACGGCCGAGGAGCTGTGCTTTTACGAGGACTCCCGGTTTCAGCTTTGTAATGGTCATCTTTCATTTCAATAGCAATGTGTTTTGTGGTTTTATGCTGAGAAATCTGCATGTTTGTTCGATAATCAACAATAATGGACATAATTCCCATTGACGTTGGAAACCGTCCTGCTTTTAACCTTTGATGATCTGGCCCCAGTTCATGTAACTGAGGTGTGCCATAGTATATCTTGTAACATATAATGTAATTATCAGGCCCTTGCTTTCGAGATAATGTGTAACCAGGAGTGATTCTGGAAGTGTAGATTAACGACCGCAAGGCTAGACACATCTTTGAATAAAGGACATGTGGTACTCTGTTTTCACGATCCTGATTTTCTTTATTGTCACTGGACATCTTCAGACCCATGTGCCAGGTTTCCAAAACCATAGAATCCCCTTCAGTGGTTTTAAGAGAAATTTCAACACACACTGTTTGTCCCGAGAGAGGTTGATAACCAGTTGTAAAACTTCGAGCGTGTCGATTCAATTCTGGCACATCTTTCAAAGTCGGAGAAAACTGAAAGAGACAAGAATGTTTAATCATTGTTAGGCATTGCCAAAAAGTTATAAAGTAACAGATTCTTTAACATAGGAAACAGGAAAATAGCAACATTTCGTTCCAACTAATTCTTCATCCTCATCCATTCCTATAATCTACCCAACAGTGTATCATCTCTCTTTCATTCTTTTGTTTACAGCATCATCATTTTTATTCTGTTGCTCCACACTATCAGATATCCTCTCCTTTCTCACTCACTCCTGGTCCCTCTGCTCCACTCATGTACCTCAAAGTTCCACCCTGACCAACTCATCACCACCATTTTTTATAGCTTCCCATTCAACCCACTCACACCCACCCTCTCTTCTAAACTGTGAGTAGTCACGGTAGCTCCTCTACAGTTATAAACCTTCTCTACTCTGGCCCTTTTCTCTCATACTTTATCCCAATATACTCCTCATCCCTTTGCATAAAGTCACTCCCCTGGGGTTCATAGCCTTGCAATTCGCACGGTGGCCTTATTAGTGCTGCTGCCACAAAAACAAGCCCCCAGCTATAAAGTAGGTGGCATTAAAAAGAGCATTCAGGTCAGTGGCAGCTTGTAGGTAAAATTAGTGGTGTTGCTGCTTCAGAAAATTTTCAGCCATTGTTTTAATATTGTGTAAAAGGAAAGAAACATGAAAAGAATATTCATACATAAACTTCATCAGTTCATGTTTTAGCCACTGCCAGGGAGTGTGTTTAATTTGTTCACTGAACATGGCTGCGAATTCAGCCTTGTTTCTCAAAAATACACCCTAAATCACAAAATAAGGGAGGAAAATCTGCTCTATTTTTCAAATCCTGGCAGTAACACTGTAGCTGGAAGCAGGAGAATAATCTAATTCTACACTTTATCACATTCGAGAGTATAAACATATTTTTAAGCACAACACACGTGGACCGGAACTGCGTGAACCAGTGCTCTCTCTCTCCCTGGTGTGAAGCTTTCTATCTTGGACACGTGAGCATGCACACAACAGCCAAACACCATGTTGGAACGGTGAAGTGCACAGTTCTATACAAGGATTTTTGTATTTTCTTCATAAACGAGGGCATGGCTACTGACATTAAGCTTAAAGGTTATACAATGTACAACGATAAAGAAAGAATTGAAGAAAAAAGGACTCATTATGTTGAATGTTAATCAATAATATTGAGTGGAAATAGTTGGTGCTGCAGTTCTGCAGTGCCTATACACAAGCCGCCACTGATCCAGGTATAGAAACCATGCCATTGGAGCAAGATGCAATCCTTGGGTCCATTGGATCCTGTCAAACCAGCCGATTCATGCTAGCATTGTAACAAGGATGTTAACTGATGAAGACCAAATAAAAAACAATTCTATGACATATTCTCCTGAGAAAGGTGTTTAACAACATTGGCAGATTTTACAAAGTTTTTTTTCGTTTCTTGAAGTTGTCACGTGTTGAATTTTAATACACATTTAAGCCTTCAGTATTCAAACTGGCCATGTTGGGCTTCTCACACCTACCCTACAATGTCATTCCAATGATAAACAATCATACCATCAAAATCCCAAAGCTATGAGATAATGCATGATTAATTCAAAATAATGTGGATAAATAAACATTACATTTGTCAGTAATTTAAATGCTAAAGGGTTAAATATCAACAGGAAAAGAATCGACTTATATCCCTTCAATTTTATAGTATTGCGTATCTGATAAAAATTATTATAAAGGCGACCTATGTGAAAGTATTAACCCATTTTAACCCAGGTTTTTAATTTTGCGATTTCTGTCGAAATTTCGAAGGTAGTTACATAAATAAGGATAACGAACATTCGGAAGCGTCCAGTTAACTTTTATTGCAGTAAATAAACCAAATACAATGGTTAAATAAATACAAGCACTATGTTGCGATCAGTTAACAATGTCCTCAAACGAGGACAGTGGGTTAACATGGGTTAAGATGTTTCGTACATCTTCCTCTATGTACCAAAAGTAGAGAGAATTCTTCGGAGTTTACATTATAGAAGATTCTAAATGGACACTTAATTCTTCTCTGAAGAAAGAGGGTAGTGAAATGCTTGTAAGTCATTAGGGATGCTTGTAAAACGAACCATTCTGTTTGTCAACTTCTTCCACTGCATATAAATAAGAACATCTTAACCCATTAAATTACACCGAAGAGTAGTAATTGCATTTTATCTAAAGGTAAAAGACGATGAAAATGAAATAAAATACTGCAGATGTCTCTACTCCTGTCTTTGGAGATTTATTTTATTTATCCCTCTCCGAAGTCCGAGCGTCATCATCGTCTCAAAATAGTCAATAATTCAGCCACATGTTTGACAGGATCTTGTGAGGCGTTACAACTACATTTGAAGGCAGAGCTAAGCTTATAAACAGATTTTCACCAGAACAAGTCACACGATTGTACATGGCTTTAATAATCAGTCGAGCCATACATATATAAGTACGTACATACGTACGTGTGTGTGTGTGTTTCAAGGCACGTTTGTATTTACTAATTTAACACAATTGTAATTAAGCATTATTATTAAAATACTTATAGTAATATATACTATTGCATGCTGTTAATTTAGTTTAATTATCATTGTTATTGTTATAGTACACTACAATTGTGGTGCACTTCTATGGCAATTAATATATATTAACTAATTACAATATATTGAATTCAGCTTTCTACAATAATTCCTCGTTCCATCCATCTCCATCGTTCCCTCTTTATCTCTCATCGCACATTATACTCAACACCAAGCAGGTGATCGAGACATTAAAAGAAAATGCACTCTCTTTACGTGCACACATTGATTTTTACAGTTGCTATTATTGATTTGTAGCATAGGCACAAAGGGCATAACTACAGGGTTTTACCTACCAGACTTTGGGAGGTCATAACTTTCAGAAGAATGAATATTTTTTAATGAAATTTTTTTTTTAGTCTTAGATTAAATCGACACCAGTTTCTCAGAAAACTGGTAATTTATCAACTCTGGGAAGGAGGAAAAGCAAAGCCAGCGTCGACACGATTTGAAACCAGAACGTAAAGGCATGCAACTAAATGCTTTTATTGAAGCTAAAATATTAAGACAAATCCGAACATGATCAAACTAACTTGTATTATTATTAAAGAAACTACAGCAAAATAACTTGCAACACAAATATAGAAATAGGGTCCATTCAAATAGTCGAACGATTTACAATAGAGATTATGAACTTAGAATAGAAAAACTAGATTTACATTTTGAACACTGAAGTGGAAATTAAAAAGCATTAAAAGTTTAGTCTGGAATAACATCCTTAATGGCTCGAAAGGGTTGAGAAATCTTCGTGAAGATCGAGATAAACAAGAAAGGGAGGGGCTGTTTTTTAGTACCTCCCTAGAATAAAATAACTGAAATAATTTAGAAATGATCTAATAAACAACATCAGACATAAGAAGTCAAGTGAGTAGAGGGTGTACGAAGAATATATATAGAACATTACTGGCAAAAAAAATTAGTATTTATATCCCATACATGATCAAAAATATCGATCTAGTTGAAATAAATATGACTTGACGCGCCAATAAGAGGAACTTCTACGAGGACGCTCCCTCTGCATGAAATAGCAGCCAAATTTCCCTTAATTCATACCCTACTGTCTTAAGGGAAAACACATTGGATAATGTAATCCTACATATACATATACACCCTACCTTTTAAAAGCTATACGTGACAGTCACAAATTAAATGCCTTTGGTCTGGCGAAACAACAACACTAGATAAATGCTTGTCATTTTTGCATTGATTTAATGTACTTCAACAAGAGTCGATGCAAATTGTGGAGTACCTTAGAACACACAACCAGGAAATAGAGATAGACACTTCAATACAATAAATCTAGTTTAACCCAACTAATCTGAAAACTAAGTTTATTATCGTGTAATGTGATAAGAACATGACACGTCGCCGTCTCTAGTATTTCAAACTAGGTCAAGTGAAGAATGTCTGCCAGATGAAGGCTTTCAAAGATGTTGTTCAGCTGGAATTATTGTTGTTATTTTGCTTCAAGTCAGTCGTTATACAGTAGACATGGTGAAAGACAGTCCTGTCGTGACTACCAAGTCTTTTCTTATTTCTTTTCGTTTATTTCTTTCTAAAGACACTACACCCCGATCTCCAATGTACCCGTTTACTATTTTTTTTTATAGGAGTGTCATATAAAAGGTTTATTTGTTGTTTCTAGTAAGGCAAGCGAACAAGGGAGTGGCTCCCTTGTTCGCTTATTCAGAGTGGAGTAATTATGAAAATAATTTATTAAACATTTCGTTTTTAGAATGGAATCTTCATGAAGACAAGTTTTTTAGAAGTTGATCGAAAAACGAACAAATGTGGTACTATACAAGCGGTACCTGTTTATTATTATAAGGATTCGTTTACAAAACAAACTTGATAAACACGAAGTACAAAGATTAAAAAGTACACAAGACATTAAATAAACAATTACATAATAAGAAACATGTTAACGATGTGAGAAGAATTATCAAATAGTTTTTACATACCCAATATTGTGAAGGTGAAGAATTTTTCGTTTGGATCCTTTCACCTAACCGAGACTGGACAATGGCCTGCACTGCAATAATTGAAAAGCTCCGCAGGAATTTCTCCAAGTCTTTAGACTCCGAACTGCTAATATTTTGGTTGTTCATTCCGTACATGTTTACCAATTTGGCATAAACTGTTTAATACTGGTTAGTGTTAGTGGTTACGTCTCATTTAACAGAGAATACGATGTTGGTGTAGAGCGAGTATTAAGAGCAAGGTTTACAAAAAGAGCCAAGTTACATACAAAATTAAACCTCATAACTTATTCTTCATTGCATAAGACAAATGGTTCCAACAGAAATAATGGAATTATTCCATCATCCTGTCTTAATACAAGTTTTATCCTCAATAAAAACTTATCGAAAGCACGACCAATCTATTCCGAATAACAGAAGTGGAAGTAAACAAGACGTGGCATATCAGAGGAAGATGGAACCAAAGTCCAGGTATTCCATAATATTTTCAGCGGAATTAGTGTAAACCTTGCTTTGTCTTAAGTCCATAATTCAATTGTAATAAGCCTTACTGTGTCCCGAGTTGGTAATCCGATTAATTAGAAGACCTGACTTTGTCCCAAGTCCATAATATTTAAAACAAGTCGCAGTGTTTTGGGATGGAGATGGAATACCCAGAATTCCTGGAGAGAGAGAGAGAGAGAGAGTGAAAGAAACGGGGGGAGAGAAAGAGAGAGACCTTTCAACTTCCGTCAATTCAAACACTTCCGATTGGTGGAGAATGAATCAAATTAATAAAGTGTGTGTAATATCCTGTTAAATTCATTTAATTATTTAGTAGTCTGTGTCTTCGCCTTGTCTTATAATTCCATTCATGTCTAGGACGTTTTATAGAAGTATTAAATCGAATTCAATATTTGGCTCGTTTGTCTGGCTTTACGTTCTGAGTTCAAATTCCGCCGAGGTCGATTTTACGTTTCCGCCTTTCGGGGTCAATGAAATAGAACCTGTTTAACACCGGGGTCGGTGTAACCGACTAACCCCTCCCCCAAAATTCCAAACCTTATACCTATGGTAGAAAGAAAAAATATTTTACTGGTACCTTACTTTATCGTTCTATGAACGGCAAAGTTGACCTTGGCAGAATTTCAACTCAGAGGATTAAGGGCCGTATGGAATCACCAAATACCTTTAGCGATAAAATCAAACGGAATGATAATTCAGATGGGAAATATATTTTATCACACTGGAAGTTTTTTTTTCGCTTCGGGTTTTCTGGGATATTTATTACATAGCTAACCGACCTTCGTGTGCATCGTGGCTGTGGTTAATAATTGAAGGAGTTGTTTTCAGGAGTGGTTTAGCTGCTGGTCAGCTCTAAGTGAGCGGTCCTGCTATCAAGGGCATTCAAGCCACAACGATCTTTTTTTTTCTTTTTCTTGTTTCTTCTTTTTTTTTTTCGGGTAGAGTCCTTCCTTTTTAAGATATTAGTGTATATTTTAAACGAGATTTGGCTGCTATTGCTAACATGTCGGGCGACAGGACAGTGGGAAGAGACAATATAATAAATAAATCAATAGACATTCCACCTCTTTCTGTGTAACTGATTTTCTTCTTTATTTTGAAATAAACTAAGCGTTTCGAAATTATTTACGTGCCGTAATCCCGCTGAAATTCCACTTTTCGAATGTCACTCATAATATTGATTTCTAACTAGACCGTAAAATTATTGGAGAATAGGTGTGTATTTATATTTAGCCTGCTTTTGTATTTACCGATATAATAATGTTTTATGTGAGTTTGTGTGTGCGCGCGCGCGAAAGAGATAGACTAAGAAAAACGTGCGACGAAGGAAAGTGCAGTGGTTGGCAACATGGGTCGCTTTGGAAGGCCAACCAGCCATGTCACATCTCCCCTAACACAAGTATAGTGTTTATAAGCTGCAATAATTGTACCCTATCAATCCTACATTTGTTACCTTCCTCCTTGATCCCATCCTCTTACTCCCACCTATCTCTTTATCATAACCTTCCATCTCTCATTTCTGCCATCACCTGCGCTGATAGTACCTTTGTCCTCATTACTCAGTCCACTCGCCCTTCAACAGATTTATATACACAGAAAGCTGATTGAGACCATTGACTTCTCCCTGCTCTTCTGCCATTCATCACTGTCTCTCCTCCGAACCACTTCTATTGCCACCCCTCACTCTCACTCTCTCAATTTTTATCTCATCACCCACCTCCGTTATTAATCCCTCCCCGTCGACTTCACCCCAAATAGCCCGAATTTTTTCCATTATATTCTTGTTCATTGCACTCATCTATACTTTTGCTGACCTTTGCCCTTGCCAATCGCCCTCCTCCCGACTCCACGACCGCAAATGCCTGCCTTCTTTCCATCATAGTCATGTTCCTTTAAGAATTTGAAATCTAGATTTTTATAAATTGTTTAGGGTTTATTGTCGCCCAAAATATAATTTCATAAAAGTATTTTGTACAACTATATTTAATCAAACTTGAAATATGAGTCCTATATGTACATTTACGCTCTATCACTTTTAAACTTCTTCAAGTAGTTTTACATGATAATATATTAATTCTGGGAGAATACCGAAAGTTTTCTCAGAAATACTATAATAAAGGCGACCGTGAACGTGGCCTTCAACAGTCAGTGAACTCCCGTGTGAAATAAGAAAATGAATTGACTTTTCATTAGTTTTTCGTCCCTGCAGTTCGTACAGTCATTCATTGAGAGAATTGTTTCTCGTGTCGTTAACAGCTGAAATGACGGACAGTCATGAGAACATAGAAGCGACAACCGAAAGATTTTTTTTTTACTTCTTTTTTGCAATGAATGGCTGTACTAAACAAATAATGCGCAAAAAATATAATTGTACAAAATTACTTGATTAATTAATGTAAAGGATGGGCTTAATATAAAACTAATTGTTCTTCGTCTGACTCAAAATTGATTGCAAATTTTAGCACAAGGGCTGTAGGTTCGGGGAAGGGGGTAAGTCAATTACATCAACTCCAGTGTTCAGCTGCTACTTATTTCATTGACCCCAAAATGTTGAAAGGCAAAGTCGACCTCAGCAGAATTTGAACGCAAAGACAAACGAAACGCCACCAAGCATTTTTCCGGCGTTGCTAACGATTCTGCCAGCTCGCCACTTTACGTCTGACTCGACATCTTTAAATCGTTCTGTGCGACTAATTGCAGCAAACTTTTCCCTTGTTCGTCCTAAGGCCATTAATACCATTAAATTCACTTTTAACTAAATATGACGATAGAATTGTAATTTCGTTTTTTTTTTCACGGTGTCCTATAAATCTATGATAAAGATTTGAAATTTGATGCTGGAACCAGAGATTATGGCACTCGTTTATAAATATGAGCTTCAACTCTTTGTTGATTACCAATTCCATTAATTTTTGTTAAAGGCGGCGAGCTAGAAGAATCGTTAGCACGCCGGACAAAATGCTTCGCGGCGTTTCGTCCGTCTTTACGTACTGAGTTCAAATTTCGCCGGGGTCGATAAAAGAAACACCAGTTGAACACTGGGGTCGATGTTATCGATTTATTCCCTGCCCTCAAAACTGCTGGCTTTATACCAAAATTAAAAAGAGTTAATTCTTCACGTTTCTGTTTCCTCAATACTTGAAAATGAGACCAAAACCCAATTTGGAATCTTCATACCGAGAACATCTCCCAAGCAGGCAGTTAACCATTTTCCTAATGCCATTTACCTCACTTGGTCTTCGGCTTCGATGAGTAAATTGGCAGCTCCTACCTATGGAGCTGAACTTCTGCGTCATTTCAGCCTTTTCGTAGACGTCAAACACTCTTGTCTTATTGATTCTACAACCAGCCTTTACAGTACAGTGTCAGCAGTCGGACATCGTCTGCCGGCTTCATTTTTTTAAAGTCAACTTCAAATCGATTTCTTTGCCAGTTACTCGGACATCGTCTGCCCTGTATTTCACAACAAAACGGTAACACAGTTATTCGCCATATTGAAACCCACCCTCCGAATCCCAGACTTGACATTACCAAGCCATGAGAGATTCGCCATTTTGACTTCATCTCTCAGTATAGCACTGACATCAGAATGAGATTAATTGGGCGTGGCTGTTTAGACGCTGGCGATTTGGCGCGGCTGACTGGACATTTAGCCTGTTTTTGCGACAGTACGTTTTGGTCTTGAGGCAAACACGCGCGCACAGATATAGAGACAGAGAGAGATTACAAACACGTTTAACATAAACACTTCCCCTCATACACATAGAGTAATATACTCACATAAACAGAGGAAGTCGGGGGAGCAAGAAAGAAAGAAAGAAAGAGAGAGAGAGAGAGAGAGAGAGAGAGAGATTAAAACGAGAAAAGCATTAAATCGTCTAAAGCTTTGTATTATTTCTCTGCGAAGAATGCATGTCTTGTTTGGGAAAGTTCAACCCACGCCAAAAAACTTAACCCAGACTTGAACAATACCGCTGGTTGTATGAAACCCATCAACACAAACAACCTGCACACCCTCGCCGACATTGCCCCCTTTTGACATTAAGAAGTGGCCATTGTTATTGGCCATTCTCTGCGATAACGCCTTTGCAATCATGTCCGCAAGGCGCGGCTAGACACGCCATTGGGTCTGGAATGTATTACCCATTACTCCATCCACCCCTCATCTTTTGCTGCTTAATCCACCCTACCCCCTTTTTTCTTTTTCGTTGTTTCCTTGATGAGATAGTTATGGGGTGGGGGGGGTCCCGATAATTTTATCTTTGATACTTTTATTGTTTTGTCTTTCTGTCCTTCCTGTGAAAATGCGTTGTTAATAAAGTCACAGTTCGTATTTATCAATAAATGACAAAAGACTGCAAGAGATGAGTGCCGTCTTCTCCGTGGACGTCAACCTTCGATCCCACGGCTGAAGTCAACAAGAATCTTTCTCAGCCTTGTCCAGCCCTTTATATAATCACGGGAAGTATCCAAACTCCAGCTCTGGAAAGAAAAGCCTGAAAACGACCCTCCTCCAATCCACATGGGAATCCCTCTCTCCTGCTGAAGATTTTCAATGGTGGCTCGAGAAGCACCATGGATTCAATGGAAGTCATTTAACTGTCTGAGAACGAAAACGGGACGATCAAAAGTTGTTTTGGTCAGACGGAGGCTGCAAGACCGGCCCAACCACCTTTAAATATGAAGAAACTGGACATATTATGGAGTAGTGCCTTGTCAATCCTCTATTGCACAATCCATGCAGTTCAATAAAAATGTAAAGAACTGTGTAAAGAAATGGGGAACTGTCACATCACCAATAAACTTTGTAGAATTGGAAGACGATCCCAACAAAGCTACCGGACCTGATGGCGTTTTTCCATAACTTTGAAGCTAGGAACTTCCAAGCTAGCTTCCCGACGATCGCACTTTGTCTAAATGTAGCAAAGCATAAACCAACTTAGTGTACACACGCGATATCTATCCCAGTTTATGGAAACAATCGATAGTGTGTCCTATCGCCCAAAATAAGAAGTCTAGTGAATATTCGAAACCCGAACTCTTGGCACTTCTGCCGGTTTGTGTTTGTTGTTACTTTAAGTTTAAGCTTAATGACAGTCAAGTTTAGTAATTTAGTTTTAATCCCCCAATTGCGTCAGCTTGACCCCTGTTGATCTTCTGTTCATGACTCATCTTTGTAATGACTGTTTGTTAAATAGATGTTGTTTAGTCAGTTCGTGCTTAACATTCGAAAGAGAAACACATTTGTGGTGGTGACACTTGACTGTGGCCACCACAACCAGTCAACTACAGCAAACACCATCGCCAACTCCAGCTCACCCACTTTAGTTTGCCTTTTGTCAAGAAATCGCTATCAGCAAAGCAAAACTTGCTTACACACACACGCACACACATTTCAACCAAACGTTTTCACATACATAATTACAACGACACATTGTAAGCTTGCGTTTAGCACAGAAGTTTTTGATTGTATTCTTTACACAATCTCTATGGGACCGTTGTAAACAAAATAAATATCGGAGCTATTCTCGTCCTCATTTACCTCCTTGTTCTACAACAGCAACAAATCAAACTCTAAATGCTTACGTCATTAACCTAAATGCTGTCATCCTTGATCTTATGAACGGCAGACCCAGCACGTTCACATCCCAACATCTAAAACATGATGGAGGCAGTCATAAATAATCCCTCCTTATTATCAATAGTGTCCTTGTCTTCCTATACATCACCTTGCTCTCCATCTACTCTCCATAAATCCAGATCCACTGGAAACCAGCTGCTTTTTCACATCAGACAACGATATTCTCTCACCGTCGAGAATTTTAACAAAAGCAATGACGTTGTCCCAACATAACACGCCCTTGTTAGGTTTTCAAGCCTTGTAAAGTGCTTTAAGGCTGTGTTTAGTCATAAATTCTCCGTTGGTTGTTCACAATATTAAATAGGCTGCGTAAGGAGACAAGAATGACCACACTGGTATTAATTTGAGCTTTTATATATATATTTTGTTAACCCATATCGTTTATATTTACATATGTACGAGAGTATTGTAGTTCGCTTGAAGCATTGTGTATTGTTTGTAAAAAATAAAGTGTTTTGAATGGCACAACAATGCGCTATGAGAACAACAATGGACTATAATAACTGTTGTAATTTAATCATCCATAGTCTGATATAATATTTCGAAATATAAAAAAAAAAAAAAAAAAGAAGCAGTGTTACGGATGTGCCAGCACACACGTGCTTGAGATGTGGTCACCCTCATGCACTTCTCACGAGGAATTCCAGAAGGAGCTTCGTGAAACCAGTGCAGAGACGCTTCCGAGGAAAAAAAATAAATAAAAATTTTTAAAACGTTAGAAAATCGATTATAGCAGTGACTCAATCAATTCCTAGGGATATCTGAAGAAGGAATTTTTATATTCCGAAGTATTATATCAGGCTATGGATGATTAAATTACAACAGTTATTATAGTCCATTGTTGTGCCATTCAAAACACTTTATTCTTTACATGTGTACATATATATCTTTGATTTAGTGGAACAACGTTCATGAAACAAGGAACATAATAGTTAGTAAGGAATCTTCTGTATTCCACAAGCTAACTAATAGGAAAGTAGTTTAATGCTACTGAAAATGCGATAAGTCGAAAAAAGCTAGAGCTACTGCATGTAACCAATATATGTTATTCGAAACTACAATTAAAGGTCAGTGCTTTTTGTTGAATACGACTTAGGCATCTTAAATAAACAAAAGTCAAAGAGAGTGAGAAACCGACTCACTTTGCAAAGTGATATAGTAATGTCTGGACGGCTGAGTGGCTCGAATCTGGAGATGAATTTGTCAACTTTTTATAAGTGTAAGCCAAATTTTCCATAACCTTCGATCGAGCTAAATAGTTCGCTCGAGGGAAAACGTGCACACTTCCTTTGAAGTTCGTCGCATCGACCATAACATGTCATCCATGATGATTAGTCAAGCCAATTATGCGAAGGCATTAATGTTTGTTTATGGCGATATGATAAGCCGTGGTCTTGATCTGGGAAGAACTGAGAGTGATGGTTCAAAACTCAGCAGGCGCCTTCCTGTTAATTAAAATATTCTAAGAATATACAGTCTTCTACTGTTACTTAGTGATTATTTATATATTTTAGAGGCATTTCTTTCCCCTCTTTATGTTCAAATATCAAATTCCTCCGCATGTCGCTGCTGTCGTTTACCCACAGGTCGGCCCATTTTTCTTTTCATTTTTTTTTCCAGTATGGCTGTGAGGTTAAGAAGTTCGCTTTGCAGCCACGCAGTTTCGGGTTCAGTCCCACTACGTTACACCTTGGGCAAATGTCTTCTAGTATAGCCCCGGGCCGATCAATGCCTTGTAAGTGGATTTGGTATACGGAAACTGTGTTGAAGCCCGTTGTATATGTGTATGCGTATGAGCGCGCGCGGGTGCATATGTATGTATGTGTGTGTATGTATATATTAGTGTGTGTAATTGCGTTTTCACCACCACCACTTTACAATCGATGTTGGTTTGTTTACGCCATCGTACTTAGCAGTTCAACAAGAAGACCAAAACGATAAGAACTGGGGTCAATTTGTTCTACTAAAACCCCTTGAAGGTGGTGCCCCAGCATGGCCGCAAACCAGTGACTGAAACAAATAAAAGATAAAATCTGTGTATTAGTCAACGTGTCCTTTAAAACAACAACAACAATAATAAAACAAAAACTGGTGTGTAATTGAGAGAGGTTTAATTGTTATTTTTAGCAAGTCGATGAGACTCCATCGTTAGCAAGTTTTATATCTAAGTGGAAATTCGCTACGGTGTGAGCGAACCGCAGCAGAAATCTTCGGAGCAAGAACTTCCAGGAAGCAAGTGTTTTGTTCTGCTAGTTCCCGACACTCTAAGGGTAGCCTGACCCACCTACGACATGACACCTAGGCAGTACCATCTTAACAAGTTATAGGCCACGGGGCAAGTCAATGCACTTGATCTTTACTATTTTTTTTTTTGTTAGCAATAAGTCACAACATACATAGATCAATGATAGGCCCCCTAAACCTATGAGGCCTCAGGTAACTACATATTGTGTCCAAGACTTCCGACAAGACGGCACTGCTTTTAAGGTTCCTCTAGTTACTTTTGAAATGCTGTCCTCGGTGTGGATTGAACTCGGAACCTTCGGTTGATCCTCTTTCCCTGAACTGTGGTGTATGTTTAACACTCGGCCACAAAGATCACAGAAAAAAAAACTTGCATTGTGGATCTATGAAGCTGTCAGGCGTGAGAGTCACTGAATGGAAGGCCCTCCGCAATATATATACGAAGGGAGATAACTAGCATTTTACCATAAATCTTCGTCTTTTGTGGGTCGAATTCCGTTTACACCGAATGTTTGTTGTCGCACCTTGTCAGGTCGAGGAGAGCTTTATTTGAATAACTTTGTAAGTAATTTGTTTTTACTAGATTGTTTGGAATATCTAAATATAGCACTATGCTATATAATAAACTACAAGAAGTGTTCTATTTACCATTATAGATTAAATCGATTTTCCGTAACCTTGGGTTCCAAAGATATTTCGAATTACGGATTGTACCGTACCAGAGGTGGTCACATTGGTCAACATACGCAAAATTAAACTAATATTAAATCTATTTGAGTAACTAAAAGAAATACAGGTACCTGTACGTTGGAGTAAATGATACAAGTGTATTAACTTGTAGCGTACGAGGTACCAGTAAATTTGTCTGGTGGCCGATGGAATTTGAAGTTGCTGCTGGTAAATAAGTGCAGTTTATACGAGATTCCAGACCATCACTGTCAATCTTGTACCTGTATTTATCGTGCTGTGGCGTTCATTATTCTAATATTAAAATGACGAAGCAACGATCGAAGTTTCGCTATCACTGAACTTGTTAAAAATAGTAAACAAATCACCCTCAAATTACACCCTGACGTCGTTTTAAAATAATTGAAGTTACACACGAAATCTTTCTAGATGCTATTAAAAGATGGGATGGCCACGGTTGGTATAGCATGACTGACCTTGATCAAGATCGTTTCGATCATAGTTGACCGGGTAAGCAAACAACGACGAACTTAAGTTACAGTTGGATTAAAAAGGCTTTCGTATTTATCAATTGTTTCCAACTGGGTTTCTAGTACCAGCCTCTTCAGGAGGTTAACCTGTGTGGGGTGCCACCCACCCGTATAACAGCTTCAACTCGATTACATATTACCAGCTGCTCTCGTTGGTGACCTGACAAAACAAAAGAGATAAGAACCTTGTACACGGCTTGCAGCATGAATACGCAAGAACAAAGCGACACTCGGGACTGGGAGTAATAAGACTCCTGGAACTGGGAGATCCCTACTTCTGGTCTGAACGCTCACGAAGAGAATGAAAAGCTTCGACGGGTTTCTTTCAGCTTCCGTCTATCAAATCCACTCACAAGGCTTTGGTCAGCCCGAAGCTATAGTAGAAGACACTTGCCTAAGGTGTCATGCAGTGAGACTGAACCTGGAACCATATGGTTGGTAAGCAAGCTACTTACCACAAAGCCACTCTTGCACGTATATTTTATTAATATATTCATATTGTTTTCTTTATTCTATTTTATTTTTATATTTTACAGACGAAATACCTGTCTTGGATAAGAAATGATTGTAACAAAAAGGTTTATATTTGACATAATTGATAAAAGGACTGTCTCAAAATTGATGCCTAGTTACCGATTAAAAAGTCATTTGCAGAAGACTGATCACCCGAAAGAAATTCACCAAAATCCAATTTTAAAACTTCAGGAATATCTCCAAGAACCTCTTTTACAAGATCATTTAATTTTCCAACCAAACCTCAAGGAAATTCAGCAAGGAATGACATTATTTGAACCACATGGGAAAAAACACAAAGTAAAGTTTCTGAAATCAGTATTTGATGTGAAAAATCTTCCAGATGAGAAATTGCCTGAGGTATAAGACATTTTTGTAGCCTTTTAGTTGAATGGGGGGGGGGTTCTGTTCAAAAAACAGATTGTCTTCCTTCTGTAATCTCTTTTACTGTTCTATACCACTCAAAACCACGTGGTTGTAAAGAGAGCTTTACAACCACCCAACCATGTAAGATTCATATACACACACGCATAGCTTGGAGTATTTGCTTACTATGTATCTTTCTAATTTGTTTTGTTTCGTCTTTTTTTTTATTTATTTAAAAGACCTCTTATAACAATAATAATTCTTTTCTTGTTTTTCAGGTTGCCTTTCTTGGACGAAGTAATGTGGGAAAGTCTTCACTCTTGAAATGTTTATTCCACAGTTCTCCTGATTTACGAGTTGATGTGTCAAGAAAACCAGTGTGTGCCTTTTGAATTTTATTCTCAAAATTTTGTTTAATTAGCATCTAAAGGACCCTGGATTAATCCTAGTTTTCAGCATCCAGTCGCTGGTCTGATTACTTAGGCGCAAGTGTGGCTTTGTGGTAAGAAGCTTGCTTCCCAACCACATGGCTCTGGGCTCAGTCCTACTGTGTGGCACCTTGGGCAAGTGTCTTCTAATATAACCTTGAGTTAACTGCTCTTTCTCCCTCGCTTTGTCTTTATATATATATATATATATATATATATATATATATTCTTTATATATATATCATCATCATCGTTTAACGTCCGCTTTCCATGCTGGCATGGGTTTGTCGGTTTGGATGAGATGGAATGTATACATTATGTATAAATGATGATGATGATCACTTGTGTGACAAGGAAATCATTTTAAAGAATTCAGTCTCTCTTTTTTTTTAGTTTAGAATCATAACTTTAAAATATCATCATCGGCGGCAGCGGCAGTTAACATCTATCTTCCATGCTGGCATGGGTTAGATGGTTTCACAAGAGCTGGCCTGCTGGAGAGCTGCACCAGGGTCCAGTTGTCTGTTTCGGCATGGTTCCTGTGGTTGGATGTCCTTCCTAATGCCAACCACTTTACAAAGTGTGGTGATTGCTTGTTACATGGTAACAGCATGGGAGCTTTATGCAAAGCACCAGTCTCATTACCATTTAATATTTTAAGGCCAAAGTTTACATGAAATATTGTCATTCCAAGTTATTATTTATGAAAATCAAATTCCATTCTTTCAAATTCAATTTAGGGTCGAACAAAATGTCTGAACTTTTATGAACTGGAAAACACATTTCGTTTAATTGACATGCCAGGTTACGGTTTCAACATGCCTGAACATTTCGTTGAAAGTGTGGAGAGTTACATCAGTTCCAGAAGAAAGTAAGTAGACATCAGAAGTCAGAATCTTAATTTTCATCATTAGAATTAAACTCGTTTTGCTTTGTTTCATTTCATAATTCTTAAATGTAAGCCAAATATAACAAGAGCACCAATGTCCTCTCAACGATTAGCTAAAGATGATTTTTAAAATGAGAATATCTGAAATAAACTCGACTGCTCTCACAAACGAGAATACTAAAAATGAACATGACCGCTCTCAAAAATTAAGTTTTAAAAAAATGGAAAAATAATCCAGAATCCTTGTCCAGTACCTGATAGATCCCAATGGTAGTCAAGGAATGTGAAGGTGGCCGTAGAAAATTTAGTAACAGTAATAAATAGTTTATCCTTATCTAATACAAGCCAAAGTTAACAAATTCACCATTCAAAATAGTTTCAAAGGTGGAGGTAATAATAATAAGTTCAACTCAGGAATTTTTAAATGAATAGCATGAGACCTTTTGGTTTTCTCTTCTCTTAAATTCCGGCCTTCCTTTAGTATTCCTGTTGTTTTAGATCGATGTATAGATGTATGTATATGCGTAAATATACTGTAAAGTGTTAATATGTATGTACAATATATATGTTATATAAAAATATGTGTTATTTAATTTCTGAACGGTTTTGCTGCCGTTTTGTTTATGTAGTTTGATTTCTTTATCCATCAGTTTCTACTAAGATAGAGAGACACGAGTAGAATTAATAACAGAGATGTCTTGCAAACAAGAATGTAAAACAAGTGAATGTAAATATAACAAATAATCCAGAATCCTTGTCCGGTTCCAGAACGATCCCAAAATCTAATCAGTTTGTGCCAGTCATGAGGCCTGAAAGTTTCATCCGAATCCATTCGGCGGTTCTTGAGATATCCTGTCCACAGACAAACAAACAAATATGACTGAAAACAATACCTCCGCCTTCGCTGAGGCAGAGGTAATAATAGAAGCCTGAACAGACCGTTTGATTACAAGCATCTTGTTTACCCCAGACATCATGTCTGCTGGCCAACGTTGGTTCTGATATCAGGAGACATTGTGCATGCACACATACATACACACACATGCAAATCCTATGTTTCAAAGACTATTTCCAACCAGTTCATAAACCTATCTTGCTCAACAAGAACATAATTATTTTCTATACAAACAAGGAGCAGGCGTGGTTTTGTGGTAAGTCACTTGCTTCCCAACTACATGGTTCTAGGTTCAGTCTCATTGCATGATACCTTGGGCAAGTCTTTTCTACTATGGGCAACCAAATCATTCTGAGTGGATTTGGTAGATGAAAACTGAAAGAAACCTTGTGTATATACATACTTAAGTGTGTGTCTTTGAGTCTGTGTTTGTCCTCCACCATGCTTCATGATGGTGTTGGTTTCTTTATGTCTCCAGGACTTAGCAGTTCAGCAAAAGATATTGAGAGAATAAGTACCAAATTTTAAAAAAAAATAATAAGCCCTGGGGTTGATTTGTTTGGTTAAAAGACCCTGCAAGGCAGGTGTTTCACTCATAAACACACACATTGCATAGTCTGAGAGTCAAACTCACAATCCCTCAACCGTGAGTCTGCTGCTCTATAAATGCAAAACACCACGGAGGAATAGACGTAAGCTTAAACAATAAACTGCGATATGGCAAGGGATTACTGTATATATATTTATATACGATGTGTTCTTTCAGTTTCTGTCTACCAAGTCCACTCACAAGGCTTTTGGTCAGCCCGAGGCTATAGTAGAAGACACTTGCCCAAGGTGCCACACAGTGGGACTATGTGGTTGGGAAGCAAGCTTCTCACCACACAGCCATTCCAGCGCAAAGGGAAAAATAAAATTATTCTGCATCTAATTCTAATAACTGAAAAGCAAAGTTAGAAAATGGTTGATCTTTTGATGAGTTTCATTTCCAAAATTCTGTTTTTACTTCAGATGCAATATTTGATCCGAATTAAGATAAACAGACATTGGTACTTTACTTGTGCAATGATCTTGTCTGATTAGTCAACTTTTTTTCAAGCTTTTATCATAGTAAAACATTGTATTTTTGTCTTTAACAGTTTAACCCGAACATTTTTACTGATTGATTCCAAAGTTGGAATCTTATCTACTGACAAAATTGCTTTTAAAATGTTTGAAGAATTCAGTATTCCTTACGTTGTAAGTATTCTTTTGATTATTGTTGCATGATGTATGAAGATGGTATGAGATCTTACAAAGATTTTAGTTTTGTTACTGTTGAGTTGAATAAACAGTTCTACTGAGGACATTTTGAATTCTTTCTTCGGATCTTTTTTAAAACGGGGGCCACATTTTTCATTAACGAAACACTTTGAAACTTGGAACACTGGTAGAATGTGTCATATAAAACATCTTTTTCTCTTAGTCTTCTTAAAAAAAAAAGAAATCCATAAATTATTCCATGTTAAAGTTGTCGTATTTCTGTAATTTCAACCAATCACTGACGTCCATTCAGCCGATATACATTAAGTGCCGACTACATAAACAAACGATTCTGAAACAATTAACCCTAACCCTAACTCTAACCCTAACCCTAACCGTAGGGTTAGAGTTAGGGTTAGGGTTAGGCTTAGGCTTAGAGTTAGGGTTAAAGCAAATTTAAAATGAAAAAAGCAAATAAAACGAAGAATCGTTTGTTTATGTAGTCGGCACTTAATGTATATCGGCTGAGTGGACGTCAGTGATTGGTTGAAATTATCGAAATAAGACAATCTTTTACATGAAATAAATTCGAATACAAAAATATTTTTCTGTTCTATAACACAAAATAGATAAGTATACGAAGTTTGAAAGTCTTTCGGTACCAAAAACACTACGTAAAACATTAATGAAAAATGTGGCCCCCGTTTTAAAAAAGATCCCTTTCTTCCAATGCTTTCTGATTCAGGCACAAAACCAGCAATTCTGAGGGTGGGGCTAGGGGCAGTTAATTAATTACATTGATTCCAATAGAGTGGAACTAATGGACAGAAACTGCTGATAAAAGCTCCATTTTCTGTGCATTTGTATGTTATGTACATGTGCGTGTGATAGATCGCTAGCCACTAAACCTTTTTTATTTTCTCTCTCTCTGATTAATTTCTGTGTTCCTTTCTGCTGAAGAGCGTAGGCTCGAAACATAAAAGACTTTCTCACTTCCCGCATTAAACTAATACATCTGTTTGTTGTTTACACACTCGTCCTTGACTTTTGTAAATTCTCACGATATATCTCTGCACAAGACTATAATAGAAGACACTTGCCCCAGGTGCGATATATATATATATATATATTTCATGGTTTCACTTAGACATAGCAATACTTATGACTAGTTCTTAGAACTTATAATTTAGAATAAAGCAACAGTAGAGTACAGAGTGTGCTATCAATTAATGAATGATAGAAGTACAGGAGTTAAAAAATCATTAGCTTACAGCTGTTTCTGTGATGTATGTGTTTGTTTACTTCATTAGCTTACAGCTGTTTCTGCTATGATGTATGTATTTGTTTACTCCACCTGTTTCTGCTATCATGTATGTGTTTGTTTACTTCCAGATAATTTTAACGAAAATAGATAAATGTCGACATCATTTACTTCTAAAGAATTTGTTCTCCGTCCTTAAGACTCAAAACCAAATCATTTGTTTTCCTCAACCATTTTTGGTTAGGTAAGTGAAAAATTCAAAATTTAATCAATCAGATTCCTTTTCATCAATAAACTTTAATGAGTTTTGTTAGACTGAGCATTTGATTTTTACATAAAGTCAACCCAGTCGAGACCACTTGTGATTCTGGTTTTTAAAAGTGATCTAAATTAATCCATCAATCAAAATTTCCTGTTAATTCTTATTCAAAACACCAGCTTAAATAATAATAATAATAATCCTTTCTAGTAAAGGCACAAGGCTTGAAATTTTATGGGGAGGGGACTAGTCGACCTCATCAACCCCAGTGTTCTGCTGGTACTTAATTTATTGAAAGGATGAAAAGCAAAGTCGACCATGGCAGAATTTGAACTCAGAATGCAGTGACAGGGGAAATACTGCTAAGCATTTAATAATAATAATAATAATAATAATAGTAGTTAAAAAGTTAAATTGTTATCTCCCTTGTATTAACAGCTTTAACCCGTGGCCGTCGCCATTTGTATTATTCTTATTGAATTTTTCGTTATTTTCAAAATAAACTGAATCAAAGGCAGTGTATTTCAGCAGAAAAAAGGCCATGAAAGGGTTAATTTCTCCTGTCACAAAAGCTACACACATTTTTTAAAATCTCTTACACTATTGAAGTGAGACAGTTGAAAACAAAGGATTAGCAAAGATAATCTGAGAAAGATTTATTTCACTTGATAAGACTTCTAAGATTTATAGATATGTATTATAAAACAGAACTGTACTTTTCAAATACTCTGTGTGTGTGTGTGTAAGTGCCCTACATGGCAAAAACCCTTGACATTAGTGGGTGGTGGCGTTGTACCATTTGAGAGATTTAAGGTATAGAAGGGACAGATACAGGTGTCTTGTTGTAGAGTAGATACATGGATACTCCATTTGGAAAAGGAAGGTGAGTGAATTGGGAGAGAGATGATGATGGAGATGTGTCTGGACTTGCCCTCAGGGGACATTAGGGGCTGGTGCGAATACGTGAGGTGATATAGAAACTTTGGCTGGGTTTGAAATCCTTTCTAATTTTCCATTATGAATATTTTATATTTACACAGCATGGATTTATATATAAAAAAAAAAAACATTGACATTTTGTGATGGTAGCTACTTTCTATTTTGCTTCGTTTTTTTCTTTTCAGCTCTTTGACAGGTGAAGGAATTCCTTTTTTACAGACTTTTATAGCATATATAACTGGAAACATTGCAGTGAAAAGCTTGGAAAGATAAATAATAAAAATATATCAATAAAAAAAATAAACTATAATTTTGTAAGAAACAACATTTACGACTTGAATGATTTTGTGAGTTTGTAACAATTTATAGTTCATGGTGTAATTCCTGTTTGGTTGAAGAAGTCAAAGGATGGAAATGTGTTTGCAGTGTTTTCACCAAACTTTGCAAAATAATTAAAATATTATGAAGTGCAGACATGACTGTGTGGTTAAGAAGCTTGCTTCCTAAACATGTGGTCTCGGGTTCAGTTGCAGTGTGCAGCACCTTGGGCAAATGTCTTCCATTATAATCCCAGGTTGACCAAAGCTTTGTGAGTGGATTTGGTAGATGGAAACTGAAAGAAGCCCATCGTATATATATATATATATATGTGTATGTTTGTGCGTCTGTTCCCCCACCATCGCTTGACAACCGATGTTGGTGTGTTTACGTCCCAGTAATTTATCGGTTTGGCAAAAGAGACCAATAGAATAAGTACTAAGCTTACAAAGAATAATTCCCAGGGTTGATTTGTTTGACTAAAGGTAGTGCTCCAGTATGGCCGCAGTCAAATGACTAAAACAAATGTTTAGGAACCCAGATGAAGAATAAAGTTAGACACAGGGACCCAGGTCTAAAAACGGTTAAAATAGTAAATTCGTAAAGAGTTACCCTGATTCTCATTCAAAAACCATTGAGCACCAACTTTAGGGATATATTTACTGGACATTCCAGAATATCTGAGATTTTAGTCCTATATATTTCTGTTATGTAACAAAGGAAACGAAAAGACATGTCTGGTTATATTTCAACTGGGTAAATTCATTTATTTATTCTAAAAGAAAATATGAGGACATTTTGAGAGAAGTAATCTTACAAGTGATGTGACTCTCTTTCTTATGGAAACAGAGGAAATATCTGCCCTGAGATTAAACCAAAATATCAACAAAAATGAAAGCAAAGAAAAGTTTGTACATACGTTTGTAGAGACAAGCATGGTTGTGTGGATACGATGCTTGCTTCTCAACCATGTGGTTCCAGGTTCAGTCCCACTGTGTGGCACCTCGGCAAGTGTCTCCTAAAGGCTCAGAGCTGACCAAAGCCTTGTGGGAGGATTTGGTAGATGGAAACTGAAAGAAACCCATTGCATATATATATGTTTTTGTGTCTCCTTCTTTTGACATCCTGTAATAGTTGTAAATGAGTGTCACTGTTATACAAGCGATGTCGTTCATTTCCAGTCTCTTGTGGGAAACATATCTGACCATGAGGAAATATTACTTCGCTTGGAAACGGGTGAGGATTGGCTACAGGAAGGGCATCCAGCCGTAGAAAATTTGCAACAATGAATTCCAGTTGACCCAAAGAAATGCAGATGATGACCATTATTTTAATGCATTTATATTATTATAACCTTCAATGCCTGAAAGAAACTGTTTCTCTATAATATGGTTGCAATAAATATTTTCGCTTTTGTGTAACTGAATACAGTTTTCATACAACTCACAACTTTCTTAATTACATAAAACATTTGAATAGAGTTGGGGCCACATTCTTAATAACCAACTGTGGACAAATTAATCCCTCAAATACAGCAAAATCAAAAGAGTGGAACATGGTATTTTGGTGGTTGGTTATGTTGGATGATTAATTAAATGATGGAGGTGCAGAAAACGGTTTAAACTAATGAAACAAAGAATACAATATAATAACATGGAGAGAGGTTGAAAAACCTAACGTGGCCAAGTGGTTAGGGTGTTGCACTCATGACTGCTAAATCACAAGTTCAATTCCTGGACTGGGCAGTGTGTTGTGTTCTTGAGCAAAACACTTCATTTCATGTTACTCCAGTCCACTAAGCTGTAAACAGGTCACTCTACAATGGAATAGTCTTCTGATCAGGGAGGAATGTTGGCTTTATTTGCCAAGCTAGCGAAGTGGCAGCATTCAAAAGTTGAAACAATGCAAAGTGCACTGTGACCAGCGATGTATAACATCTAATAGTCTGGTTAATACTGTGGTACACTGTTACTTTAGATGTGATTGGTTGCCAAGATTTCATTCACTAAGCTAGATACAATTAAAGTCAAGAAACTTTTTTAAACTTTAAATCTCATTGAAAATCATCATCATCATCATCATCACCATTAGTTCACATCTGTTGTCCATGCTGGCATGGGTTAGACAGTTTGACCAAGACTAGTAAGCTGGAAGGCTGCAGCAGACTCCAGTATTTTGGCATGGTTTCAACAGCTGGATGCTCCTCCTAACGCCAACCACTCTGAGAACATAATGGCTGCTTTTACATGCCACCAGCACAGGTGCCATTTGCAGGACAACTATTTTCTCATTCCAAATTCCTTTGGAATTTCCAGAATATTTCTCCTGTGAATTTTTTTTAAATTTTTTTTATTTTTTTTTTTATCTATATATATATATATATATAGAAACCATCTCATTCTTAATTAAATTAAACAAATTACCATCAATTTAATTACAAAACTGAATAAAATAAAACATTTGAAATTTGTCACAAATCAAAGCCTTTTGCTTAACCCTTTTGTTACCAAATTTCTGTTGAAACACGTCTGTTTTGTTTCACTTAATTTTCGAAATGATGAAGAATTTAGTGAAATAACTTTGCCATTATTAAGTTGGTGTTTGGAACAAATTAGAATGAAATCTTGAGAGATTTTGAGATCATTTTAAGATGTGATTTGTATCAAAGAACCAAAGACAGTTTCTGGTGGATTGGTACCAAAAGGGTCAATGAATATCAAGAATAGAAATCATTTTCTTATTTCTCAACAAAAGGACAGAGAGAAGCAAAAGTAATAAATACAAATGTAAGAGATAAATAACAGTTTATCGTGCTTAATGCTACTTATGTACAAAGCTGTTTCAGTTTAATGAAATTGTTTTGAAATTATAATATTGGACTGAAATACAATATGAAGGAATGAAAGGAAAATGTTAAAAATTTTCCAGTTAACTGAGTGCAATAATGAAGTAAGGTGGCATGGAGATTTGGCCAGTCAAACCATTTTTAAAATTGTATAAGATCTTTCTATGATATCAGACATCAAACCAGTTCACAAAGAATTGCCGCCTTGTATACATGTAATGTGACTAAGTCTGGATTTATTTTCAAAACAGTACAGCAAAAAATAGAGACGGAAAAGCAATGATAGATAAATGTATTAATTAGGGAAAAAACTACTGTAAAATAGAGTTGAGAAGAAAAGATAACGAGAGTAATTAAGTGTCTGTTTGAGGTAATAATAGTGAATGTGGAAAAATGAACAGTTTTTTTAATAAAGAAAAAAAAAACACAAAATTTGGCAGTAAATGATATGGTAATTGAAAGGAAGTTCTTTGGAGTTGAGTGAGTTGCAAGAAGACATGTAAATGTAACATCAAGTTCTGCTCAAATGTTGTGAACGATGGCTGTGTTGAGAAGAGAGAAAGGAGGAGGAGGAGGAAGAGAAAGAGGAGTTGTGGTGGTTTCAGTTGTAAAATCATTTCATGAACCTTGTTATTGGAAGATCCGAATTTCATACTAGTTGTATTAACAATTTAATCTTGGGTTGAGCTCATAAAACTTCTTTCTCCATCAATGCCCTGGAATGATATAAAAAGAAAAACCAATTCAGCAAGTTCAAAGAATCCAGTTGCAATGAGAGATCGTCTTCAGACCTTATTTTCAAAAACAACTGGATGTTATTCGGCAGAAGAGGATTTTTTTTGTTTTGTTTTTCCTGCTTAGTAAAACTACGCAAACAATACACGGAACAGTTGTAGTGATCTTTATTGAACTGTCACAAGGAATGATGGCAAAAACGACCGTTTAATATCAGATCAATATTTGATGCTACACAATGGGAGGTTCAAAAGTTGGTTTAACGAGTCACCATTACTAACACTCTTGACATCTTTATATTTTTTCTGCTTAATCCTTTAGCATTCACATCCATTCAGTCAAGTGTAACGCTTATTTATTTTCAGAATGACTTTGAGGGAGGTGGGGGGGGGGGCAGATCTGGCTGGTTTAAATATAAAACAAGTAGAATATTTTGGACAGGTGTGGCCAGTTTAAATGCTGAAGGGCTAATTTGTCTCAAGTAAAGTCGTTAAGAGATGTTGATTTACCTATATTGGCCTCAGAAGGTACAGATGAAACAATGCTTTGTGAATGATCTTGGACTTGAAAAGATGAGGAGTGAAAATCCGAGCTGGGTGCATGAGGACTCAATACAGGGGGTGCATCTGAGGCTGAGCTCTCTTTGTGCTCAGTTTCAGGTTCAGGATTTAAAACTGGACAAAAGAAAATGGAAACAATAAAAAGAAAAGAAAAAGAACTCCAGATTTTTTTTTTTTTAATCAGTTATGACATTCCTGTTATAGTTTAACAATTTACAAAGTTTATCTGCAGAACCCAGGACATACGATGACACAAACATTAAAAAGATACCATCACAAATTTAGAGTCATCTTGGTCTATTTTGGTTTAGTTTCTATGCCTGCCTGCATACAGTCCGTGTCATTGTCATCATCATCATCATCATTTAAAGTTTGGATGATGATGACAATGATGACATATAATTTTTAAAATGTCAAAAATTAACAAGCAAAAACTAAAACAAACTTCAGTTGAAAGGAATACAATTAGACTAATATTAATTTTAACCAACAATAAAAGTCGATCCATTTCTGCTTCCCAATTTCAGCAACACATATTCAAAGTAATAAGTTTTGAGCACATTAACGCTTATGGAAGGCTCAACTTTGCATATAGGACCCAGGGAGATGGTTTTTAAACTTTGGCATGTAAAAAGCACCATTCGAGTGTGGTTGATACCAGTACCACCTGACTGGCCCTTGTGCCAGTGGCATGTAAAAAGCACCCACTACACTCTTGGAGTGGTTGGTGTTAGGATGTACATCCATCTGTAGAAACTGCCAGATCGGATTGGAGCCTGGTGCAGCCTTCTGGCTTGCTAGCCCTCAGTCGAACCGTCCAACCCATGCCAGCTTGGAAAACGGACATTAAACGACGACGATGATGATTTTGTAAATAAAGTGCCTTTTATATACCATTAAATATGGTAATTATTCTAACTTCAAATGAAAAGTAATTTTGACTAAAAAAGATATGGAATGTTAAAGATGGCAAACTTGAAGTACCTTTTGTGCTTAAGCAACCAGTTTCAAGGAAGGAGTCAGTATTGCTTTTGTCCAATAAAGGAGGTAATGCTGCTGCAACTGCTTCTGAAGTCAGCTGTACATGGGGTGGGCAAGAGTTCAAGTTCTCTGAGCCGTTTTGGTTAAGAGGTCGAGTACTTAATTTAGACTTTCTTTCTAAAGAAATAAAAAAAAATTAAATTTCAAAACAAAAAGAAATAAAGAATAAATGATTAAAGATAACTTGGAGGTGTTTTGTCATTCTTCCAATGGTTCAATGTCTTGCTACACGGTCAGCAGTTACAGTGAAAATAGTAAATTTCTATTTTAAAAAAATGTGTAGGTTTGGCATCAGGAATAACCTCTGGCTGTAGAAAATTCTACTTCAAAGGATTTTTGTCTGAGCCATACAAGCAAGGAAATGTTGATATTAAATGATGAACACAATACATGTTTGTGTGTGCACGTATGTGTGTGTGTGTGTGCGTGCGTGTGTGTAAGCACAGATGTTGATATTCCACAACTTTGCTTCAATAAAACAGTGAAGTGTTTGTATTCCTTGTAAACATTATTGACTGATTGCTCTGCCCTTTCAAAACCCTGTGGAATAAGAAATCCTTTACTAAAGAAAAGGTTAAAGGGTGGAGATGGAGTATATGTAATCTGGGTATACCCCCACTTTTAAATTTTGTTTTTTTTACGGAATCCTATGTTTCAGACCATGGAGAATCCGATTCTGGAAAAAAATTTTCAAAAATCTCAATTTCAAAATTTCGATCCCCCCCGCCCGGTTTTTATATAGATCCAAAGGGTAAATCTAACCCTAACTCAAACCCTAACCCTGACCCTAACCCTAACCCTAAACCTAACCCTAACACTAGTTTTGTGAGATTTGGCTGTTATTTCTAGCATGTAAATAGCCTACTTGGTGGGGGTGGGGGGTGAAATTTTTCAAAATCGGAATCTCCATAGCCTAAAACGTGGGATTCCGTAAAAAAAATTAATAAATAAGGGGGGGGGGAAGGTTCAGATTACATATAGTCCATCTCTACCGGTTAAAGATTGGCAACAGGAAAGGCACCCAGTTGTAAAAACCTGCCCCCAACTCCATCGCTGTCCAACTCGTATGCTCAATAGCAAAATGGACATGAACTGAACAAAATCCTTTTTGTGGTCGACAGCAAAAGGAAGGAAACAAAGACAAAATCTGCAGTTTTTCAAAGAAAGAACGAATAAAACTTACTTTTCCTTGGACCTTTGTAAACTTGTGTTTTGCCCCTTCTTTTTCGATTAGCCATGGATGCAGATAATGTGGTTGCTGAAGTTTCTGAGAAAAAGAAAAGGGAAAAATAAAACATTGTGTGAATTTCCTTCACGGTAAACATCCAAATTAAATTGAACAAAATCCAAGTCCTGAAACCTTCCTTTTTCTATTTCTCACTTATTACTCCCAGGGAAACCAGCAGCTCTTTTCAATATTTTTACAGGCCTCAAAGTCACCAAACACTACATGAAAAAAAGGATCGGTGAGCAACAGAGGCACATCTGATCGGGAGAAGCATCATGACATGACTCGTGTAGGTTGAGTCTGGTCATATTTATCACAAAACATGAGCTTTGGCATGCAGATGGCCTCTGTGAAGTTAAATAGGGAATTGGAAAGCCTTTGGCTTAAAATTGACAGCACAATTTGGATTCCCCCTCCAGATACCCTACATCCACAGACAGAAGTATTCATTTAAACACAGTTCATTTCTTACAGGAAATAGTTTGTCAATTTAACATTCAGCCATGGCTATTAGTGATGATAATGACGATGGTGGTGGTGGTGGATGATAGTGATGTTAAAGGTGGTGATGTTTATATACAATGGGCTTCCTGTAGTTTCTATTGTCCACATTTTACTCACAAGGTATCGGTCAACCTGTGGTTTCCTAAACTGTCACAACCTAAATGGCTACAGAATGAATTTCTTAACCACATAGCCATGCCTGTGGCTTAACAATGTTATAGAAAATGAAAAGAAAATGTATTGGAGAGGCAGCAACACATCCCAGCACACAGATAAATTTTTCTGAAAATTATAGTGTGCCTTACAATGCATTGCTTACTCATGTTTTTTTTTAAATATCACTCTGGTGAAATTAAGAAACAAACTCGTTAATAAACAAATCCCTCAGTGTACGCACACGCACAGAGTTGCATATCTATGCATGTATTTATGAACATACGCACAATTGTCTATACACCTATAGGTGCACCATGATCTATGCACATGCAGACGAGGGTCGATTCATATGAAAAAGAAAGTGAACAAAATATGACCACCTGCTTATTGGGAAATTTCTAAGCTTGATTTAAAAAAAAGATTTTTTTTTTTTTTTTGTTAAAGATAATCAAACCAAATGTTCATCATTTCGAGCCACTCACCCAAAGAGTATTTCTGCCAAATATGAAGAAAATCCATTCAACCATTCTCCAATAATTTTGCAAACACACAGACAAACAAAGACGAGTGATTACAATATCCTGCTTTCGCTTATGCACACAGGGTAATTAATCTGTTGAAAGTGTTAAAGCAATATTTCAACAAACAGAAATAGAAAACAAAAAACAAAATAACCTTTAATCCTTGGTCCCTCAATTGGATAAGAAACAATTTCACACCATCCAACAGGATAAAGATCAGGGGATTCACAATCGACCCATTGGTCATATTCATTCTCCCAACCATCAAAATGGATTCGAAGGAGACGTCCTACCACACGGCCAACGGTGCCAACACAGATCAAGCTAGACACAAAATAAAAACACAAATAATTAGAGAATTTAAACAACAGTTTAACATCTAATTAATATTACAAAATATTTCTACACTTATGGGATTTATTTCTCTTTCTGTAAAGACAAATATAGAAATAAAATCACTTTGCTCTAAAACAGTGATTCTCAACCGGGGTCCCACATAAGATTTTTATTGTTAAAATTTATGTACTCTAAGTTGGTTAGATTGCCACAATATACAAAATATCTTTTTTTTATACAATTCCTAATATTCACTTATAAAAATACAGTAAGATGTTTTTTTTTATATACAATGAATGGCTAGGGAGGTCCCGTAGAGTAAAATGGAAATGAAAGGGGCCCTATAGGTAAAAAAACAGTTGAGACCACTGAGCTACACAAACTTTCAATGAAAATTGGATAGAATTTAAAAAACAAAAATCTTCCCAATTGTAACGGTTAGAAAATCAAGATTTGACATTTCTAATAAAGAAAAAAAAAAAAAACAAACAAACAAAACAGCCCTGGATGTTTCCTGAGACTCGAGAGTGTCCAAGATCTAATGTGAAGGTAATAAAAAAAATGACTAACCTTGGTTCCATAAGATCAACAGCTTCTAGTTTCATACCAGCTTTAAATTTGTGTTTTGGAATTTCCTGTTTAACAGATACAAAACAGAAAATGTGAGAAATTTTTAGCTTTTTGAATAAGAGAATATTCACGATGATTTATCATCCACTTTTCCACATTTGGATCAGACAGGAATTTGTTGAGAGTTTCTACAGCTGGATGCCCTTCCTGTTGCCTACACTACCTTTTTCCAAGCAAGGTAATACTTCCCTATGGCCTGCAAGGTAATATGTCCCTATTGCTTTGCAATCACTCTGACATTCAACATGAGGCACACCACACACCTGTACAGGTAATGTCAATTTGACAGAGGGAAGGGGAGAGCTAGTGTGCAGCACAAACATTTGATTGCTATAAACAAATTGTCTGTGAAAGTTGTTCAGCAAGAGGTTGCCGAACCGTCTTTCTCGAACCCAAGAGACTATCCTACACTTCAAACGATCTTTGAGGATCTTCAGCCTAAGCTGTTATAACGTGAATCATGGTATCACATGCCAGTTTTTGCAGGTCTCTCAACTAAACAGGGATGAGCATTGGAGAAGGGTAAGTGACCTTATGCCAGGTATTGAGAATTGAAAGTATGATAGACAAGGGGCAAACACAGGTGTCTTGCTATGGAGAAGATATGTGACATTATATAAGGGTGGGTTGGCAGTAGTGTTAGCACACCTAGCGAAATGCTTAGCAGTATTCCATCTGCCACTACGTTCTGAGTTCAAATTCCGCTGAGGTCAACTTTGCCTTTCATCCTTTCGGGATCGATGAAATAAGTACTGGTTACGTATTGGGTGAATGTAATCGACTAACCCACCTCCCCTCAAATTTCAGGCCTTGTGCCTATAGTAGAAAGGATTATATAAGGGTGGGTGGGAGTAGCTGGGATGATAAAATGATAGTGATGAGGTGCCAGAGAAAACCCTCGAGGTACAAGAAGGTGAGAATGTCGATAATAAATCTTGCCATCCTTCCAATCCAGAAAAGTCTACAAATATTATGCAATTAGGCGGTGCTCCAGCATGGCTGCAGCCAAATGACTGAAACAAGTAAAAGAGCAATTGACTTACTTTATCAAACAATCTTACTGGTGCAGCAACAGAACTGGTTTCCTTGAGATATTCAAACCACTGGAATTGGCTTTTATATCCTGAATATTAAAAGACAAAACATAGGATAAGCATTTTTGACATTCACCTGACTTACATAAACTATAAGAAAATAGGTGTAACAGTAGAACAGTCTTTTCCATTGTGAGCATGTCACATAGGAAAATGAAGAATTATCTCTTCTGTGCCAATTTAGAAATATGCCAAAATGACATCCTAATAATATCAGTGCTTCTAATTGATAACCTCTGGATTATGAGTCCATTATATATTCATTCCATAACTTTACCCTGATATCTAAAACCAAGAGCTATGTCAAACAGCCAATTAGAATTCAGATTACTCAGTCAAATTATTTACATTTGACAGATATTCGTCCTCATCTTGTTTGTTGTTAACATCTCAGCTGATATACCCTCCAGCCTTCATCAGGTGTGTTGGGGAAATTTCGAACCTGGGTTCTCGTTCCTAAGGTATTTTTCAATGTTATTATTATCATTATTCAGGTCACTGCCAAGAATCGAACTCGGAATCTTGGGGTTAGTAGCCTGCGGGCATATGACATAGTGGTTAAGAGCACAGGCCATTAACCCCAAGATTCTGAGTTCGATTCCAGGCAGTGACCTGAATAATAATAATGATGTCAAAAAATACCTTAGGAATGAGAACCCAGGTTCGAAATTTCCCCAAGACACCTGGTGAAGGCTGGAGCGTATATCAGCCGAAACATTGTGTTTACAACAAACAAGATGAGGACAAATATCCATCAAATGTAAATAATTCCTCATCTCTTAAATATAGAACTGTACTCAGTCAAATGTAATGTGCTTGTTTATTTACATTGTCTTGAATTATCATGCATTATCTCATAGCTTTGAGATTTTGATTATATGATTATTCCTTTTAGCAGTAACATTGTGTGGTAGGTGTGGGAGTCTGAATCTGGCTGGTTTGAACATATAATTAGGAGAACATTTGGTCCAGGTATGGCCCGTTTAAATATTAAAGGGTGAAATCACCCATTCTGTTCATTTCTAGTTGAAGAAATTTTGCTGCTTTTCGGCGCTAGTGCCAAAAACAACACAACTTTCCACTTTGCTTCTAAAAATTTCACATGTCTTTGTTCTCCTATAATAATTACATTCTGTTTATCTCGTTACCTTTGTACTTGACCTTGGTGTTTACAAACGCCAACAAGTGGATAAGATAAGAGAATATTATATTTTGTTTACAAGAACTATGAAATGGCAACAGTGCCAAAAAAGACATTTCCTAAAAATATTAAAATTAAACTGAAGCAATAAAATCTGGCAGCCATATCTTAGAACACAGCAACTTGGTTTGCGATTAGCAAGTGCTGGGATGAAATGATATTGTCTATTCTATTCTTTACTTTGTGAAGGGATTTAATCTCAGCAATGGAACCATATTAAGTTTGGCTCTCCATCAAGTTCTCTGCTTTCACAATAATTTGTAACAAGAATACAAAATAAGTAGGAAGACAAGGGACTTAGGACAACTTCCTAGGGGTGACATCAGTATAGATGGATTTTTTTCTTCCCAACATTTACTGATAAAATAAGTTATAAAGTAATCCAAAGTGTATTTCAAAAAGTTATTATTTATAAGACCACGAGAACAAACAAATCATGGAATCTAAATTGTTGCCTCATCATTCATCATCATCATTTAACTTCTGCTTTCCATGCTGGCATGAGTTGGATGGTTTGACAAGACCAGGAGCCACCCCAGGTTCCATCATCTGTTTTGGCTTGGTTTCTACAGCTGGATGCCCTTCCTAATGCCAACCAAATTACAGAGTGTACCAAGTGCTTTTTGCATGGCACCATCACCAATGCTGTTTACAAGGAATCAGCACCAATAGCTTAATATTAGAGTTTAGTGATTAGTTACAAACAGAACTAAACGTACTTTCACTACTGGCATTTGTAATAATTAATTTTAAACAACCTAAAGTCAACCATATTCGAAAACAAACTAAATACTTACCTCGAGGTGGGGTCAGCTCTAAATTGTTTACTTCACAAAAACTGACAGGGAAAATGCAAGGAGATGTTATATGATAACAAAACCAATCCGAGCCATTTTGTGCAAGGGAGCCATCAATGCCAATCATTAAATAATTATTTTTTAAGACCTACAGCAAAAATGTTAAATACAGTAAAGATATTTAATGGAGGGAATGCAAAAGGGTAAAAAAAAAAAAAAAATGTGCAACAGCTTTAAAAAAATAAGAATATGAAGAAACTATTTATGTCCAATCTCTAAATAGAAGAAAATTTCTAACTTTAGACAAAACACATTGAGAAAGTGTTATGAAATATTTTTGAAGTTCAATTCGGTTCTAGAATTTTCTTCCAGTATTTTATTTAACATAATATCAAACCAAGTACGAAACAAAACTTTCAAGTACAGTTTAGAATTATTATTTAAGGAATGGAATACTTTCAGCTTGTTTGCAACTTTGCAGAAAGACTAAGTCATTACTTTATTTCCCTCTGCGTTTTTGGAAAGAATTCCAGTTCTACAGTCGTCAGAGCTTTACTGTATCCATGGGAAGCAAGATGTTTAGGGTATGGTAGATGCCTGACAGTGGGTGTTTGTCTGGTTGCACGTTTCTGAACAGCTTCCAGGAGGTTGATATGGTGAGCAAGATGGACTTTGCATCACCAGTCTGGAACCTCTAGGTGGGGAGGTATCACGGCCATCAATTCAATTTACAATAACACCAATTTGTCAGGCTATTCTTTCACTCATAGCTAGTCTTAAGAATGGTTTCCCAAAACTTCTATCTCTCCTACATCCCTATTGCCATGCTCCACATTTTCTTTTTATATCAGGAACCCTTTCAAATCACTCAACTAAGTTAGCTAATATTAAATCCATCAGCAAAAAACACACAAAGCATCCCAAAAGTAACAAATATATTAAAAGGGAAACAAAGGAACACCAATGTTATTTGATCAACAACATTCTGATGATTAACCAATGAAAGAAATCAATTACCTTATTAACCGAAGCCACACAAATGGCTGACAGATTTAGGGGGTCAATAGCTTCTAACTTCATACCAACTTCAAATGAAAGCTTGGAATTGGAAAGAGCAGGAGGGTCTTTTTCCTAGAAAAAAAAAAAAAAAATACAGTGACAATTATATTCTGACAGCATGAGAGACAGGTTAAATGATGATGACAACAGGTACAAGTGTGGTTGAGAAGCTTGCTCCTAAACTATGTGGCCTTAGGTTCAATCCCACTGCATGGTACCTTGGGTAAGAGTCATCTACTATAGCCCCAGATCAACCGAAATTTCATGACTCAATTTGGTAGACAGAAACTGAAAGAAGCTCCTCACACACACACACATACCCTTGCCTAGATATCAAGTGTAAATGAGCATCGTTATTTAACATCCACTTTTCCAGGCTTGCGCGAGCACACACACACACACACACACAGATATTAAAATTCAAAATAAAACCCAAGTTATAAATAAAGAATTTCAGTAAAAGCCACTTACTTTACGAAACATATACGGTGTGGCATCATTACTGTCATAGTTCTGTGTTGAAAGCTTCACAGCACAATCGGCCTTGTATTCTGAAAAAGAATTTTTTTTTTCTGAACTGTAATAATGCAACCAGATTAAAATAGATTCAAAGACTTTCATATTTGCTGTGGGCAAAATTGAAAAACGCTTCTTAAATGTGTAGCTTTAAAACCTCTTTTAAACTTTCTAGCATTCAAACTGACCATATCTGTGGCCCGAATCTCACCTGCCCTGCATCAGTTCTTATTTAGGATCATAACCTGCCTAGGCAACTGGCTTGCAGAGTCCATTCAATCCTCGACCTGTTTTCTTGACCTTCCTCTCATCAACCACTCAACAGAGTGTACTGGGTGCATTAGCATCTGCTTGTGACAGGACTGCAGAGAACTCCTCCGCCCTACCCTTTCTTCCTGGTATTGATTCCCATTCAGAATTACTGCCCTCAAAAACAAGGGTCCTCGTTATCACTATACTTAAAGAGTATTTAAAGGTAATTACTTGCAGGAAAAATTGGGCAAAGTCACCTTCATTGTGAGATGAAGGGAGCTTTACTGGTCCCAAGTTGTCATTGAGGCATAAGTGGAGGCGGAGGGTGCATTTGAGTGCCAAATTACTAATCATTATGATGACAACTGGATAGATTAATTGGCAGCTGCATCTGCTCTGTTAGGATGAGGGCTAGAGCAAAGCCAGGGAGGATGTACTGTATGGAGGATGACAGTTGTATAAAGAAGTGAAGGGCACCTAAAGTGAGTGAAATTGGAGGCTGAGGAAAACTTAAGATAAAAATAGTTAATCCTCCATCACACACCTTTCTGAAACTGCCAACCACCACTCCCTCTCCCCTAGGTGACTTACTATTGACATCCATCACACTCACCATTAACCTTTTCTGTTCCTATTCCACACATACCCCCCTTCCTCTCTCTCTCTCTCACCATCAAACATGTAGTTGCTATTATTGTGTCTCTCTCTCTCTCTACAGTAATTCTTCTATTACAACTTCTAACATTGTCTCTCCTATTTCCCCCCAACACTTCCACATTTGTTACTACATTTCACTGCCTCCTCCTTCCTACACTCTCACTTCTCCCTTTCATTTTCTGCAATCACCCTCTCACTAACTCTCTATTAGTCAGACAGCCCTGAAAGAGCAGAGGTAAAATTGTCTAATGAGAAACTCTTTTGTCTTGTAAGGTATAAACTGACCTCACTAGTGATGGTGCCATGATAAAATATACTCAATACACTCAAAAGGCCCTTTAAGTCTTGCTGAGGACATGACCACCTCTCTGATGTTGGTGTCACATTTCCCTTCTTTGCTGCCAGCCACCACACCCTCTTCCCCTCCTTGACATTAAGTAACATTGAGTAACATCATATATTTTGCAAACACAGAACGGAAGTGAATAATGTGGAACTTACCAGCACTGGCAGTAAGCTTGTGTCCAACTTGTTGCGACCAACCAACCGGATGGATAAGTGGGGATTTGAAATGACACCAAAACTCGTTAGTCTCATCCTGAGAGGAAAATAGCAGCTGGTGAATACACCTAAGCAAGCTAACTAGACTGCAGTAGAGACAACCACCTTGAAAGTAGATATGAAGACCATAATATGACATTTCCAGTCAGCTCTTAGAATATTACCAAAAGTCAGCACCAACTAAAAAGTAGAAAAACAAGAAACGGTTCAGGAAAACAAGATCCTCCGTACTGATGGGTCACAATAGCTATAGTGAAACAAACATCATGCAAAGGGGCCATTGTCTCCACTAGTGATACTAAAAAAAGGAACCTTCAGACCATAATTAACCAAAACACTATGAATATACTAATGGCAAGAAAGAGTGTGACTGTACTTTGGCAACAAATGGCATTGCTATGGATATTCTATGGCAAGAAATAACTATGTACCAAAATATAAAAACTAAATAAAGCAAAACTGATTTCACTTAAGTCTCAGAAATTTACACTGAAATGAAATATCCCAGTCAGAGAACTCAGAGAACTGCTATTCCATGTAATATTTCAAGATGAAAACCTTAAAGCTTAATATTACTTTCGATTTTGATTGAGAAACTCTTTGTTACAAGGTGAACTTAGCAGAGCCAGTGGCATGAAAAGAAGAATGAAAAATACCCAGTACAGACTGCAAAGTGGTTAGTATGGGAAAAAGGCATCAAGGCATAGAAACCAAACCAAATTTTACATTTAAGCACAACACAGCCCTGTGACTCGCTGCATCAGCAAGGAAAAACGGACATTGAATGATAATGAAACTCACTGAATTATAATTGCGAAACTCTAACCAGCAACAATAAAGACATCTTGTACATAAGAGATAAAGTTATCAAAAGCAGGAAATTACAACTTCTTAGATATGAAGGGAATTAAGAATCAGACGATTTTATAAGTAGCTTTAACATTTTCCAAAAGTTGCTACAATCCATCATATTATTTGGATATTTAGAAGAGAAAAGGGAGACAAAAACCTAAAACCACATGAATCTAACCCTCAATATGTGCGTGTGTGCATGCACATGAGCACACCCCTAATTGTCAGAGGTGTCTTTCAATATAACAAATGCTGGCTTTAAGAGTTTCCTTTGGTTTAGTTTTGATATTACAAATTGTGAAAGAATAACCCTAACCCTAACCCTAACAGGTTTCCAACCCTTCCAGCCGTTGCTTCACCTCATTTCTGACAGCAAACGGGACCAGGAAGGGTCAATAGCTGTTGAGTTTCTTTCTGATGTTTATGTCCTTTGTCAATACATCAGTAAAACATATATACACACACACACACAAAGTGTGGACTACCACAGTTTCCACCCACCCAGTTCCACTCTAAAAGATATTTACCCAAAAGTTCCACCCAGTAGTATTGAACCCAATACAATACAGTTGTGAAACAAACTTGTAACCATACAGCAATGTCTGTGGGTACCTATTTAGGATCAGTCTCATCAGTTTATGTCAACATACCAAAAACAGCAAAAACACCAATTCTCCCTTGGAAGTACAACAAAACTCAAATATCTGCACTTTCAAAGTTCAAAAATTAAGGATCTTGACAATCCAATGACAGAACCAAACCACATATAACCATTTTGAAAAAAAGAGACACACAACATATTGTATAATGGAATTCTAGAAAGAATAGTTATAACCGAAACACTTGAACAATCAAGGTTGATTTGGAAATAAGCAACGACAACAACAAAGTATATGGAGATACACACATTAGAATTGCAATGATAGTATCCAAATGAAGTCAGTATCTTTGAATGATAGAAACTCTGCCAAATTTAGATTGGAGCCTGGTGTTGCCATCCGGTTTCACCAGTCCTCAGTCAAATCGTCCAACCCATGCTAGCATGGAAAGCGGACGTTAAACGATGATGATGATGATGATGATGATGATGATGATGATCCACTGGCACTAAATGAATCTACTTACAGAAAAGCAATGGAAGCTATCATTTTGAACAATAAATGTTATTGCTATGACTTGCAGACACAGAAAAACCAATGAAGAGATACTCAAGAAATATTGCAAAATTTTAATGTATTACTAGATTCACATTTCACTTTAGAACCTAAAAATGTTCAGAGTTGAAACCATGCTGAAGCCTACTTAGACTCAGATGTCTAAGATCAATAAATTAAATAGTGGGGTTGATGTAATTGACTGTGCCTTATGAATGGTACCAGTTAAAGAAAGGGTACGACCAGAGAGGAACTTGATTCCAAATGAAATGGAAAGTAAAGGGAAAAACCACAACTAAACAGCAGAAATCAAAGAAAATCTCAACAATAAACAACACCAAAAACACATCTTGAAGAAAGTGTAATGCTTCAATAAAACTTTGCTGAGGAAAATCTTGGTCAGAATCTAAAACCAAGAACTGTGCGGAGTCCAAGGACTCAGAGGGCCACTTACCTAGTTCCCATGGCACATAAAGTGACTCAGATCATGACATTCCCCTCCTGGACAGGATGTAGGAGGGTTACTCATTTACAGTTCAGTGGACTTGAGCAAAGTAAAAGGAAGAGTTCTGCTCAAGAACACAATGCACCACCTGGCCCAGGGATTGAACCACAGTCTTGTGATCATGAGTGCAACATTCTAACCACTAGGCCATGCATCTTCACTTTCAGAATCCATTGCAAAACGGATTTTCCTATATTCCTTTGAGCACCACATTAATAAATCATTGAAAATAATCCAAACGTCAGAAAGTAAAAAGCTTAATTTCAGATTCTTTTGAGCAACCTAATTAAAGGATTTAATTAACAGAAAATTGGAAGAGAGCGACCAGAATGGCTAAGTGTTTCAGATGATGCAAAAGAATAGGAATTACAATTTGTCTTTTAATAATCCAAAATAAATTTAGAAAGCAATAATTTGTCAGAATAATGCCTACAATTTAAGGCTCCTCTGTTGGTTCCAGCCATTCAAAGATAACAATGGTGGAAACAACAAAGAGTTGAAATTTGGTTTTTCATTACAATTTGTCTACCAATAATAATAAGTAGAATGGGAAATATAATTTGTAAATATACAAAAGGACATCTGCATAAGTGGCTGTCTCTACAGGGAAAATAATCAACTGAAGATAAAAATAAATGTAGCTCTTAAAATTATTTTTGAAATTAATCAGAAATAGTTTTAAGAGTAAAAAAACAACACAATTAATGGGGGTTTAACCCCATAAACACTGCCATACAAATATTAGACAATATGAGAAATACATTTTTTTTTTAAATTGATCATTTTCTGAAACAGAAAATTACACATTCATATGCTAAATGATTACACATTCATATGCTAAATGATTTCCAGAGTTACAAATTTTTAACAAATTTATATTACAATGTTTTACACATTCTACAGCTCAGACATGGATAAATAAGCATGAATAAAAATCTATTCTAGAGCACAACATATAACCATTCATCTCAGTCCTATCGTGTTTTCTTTTGTTCAATAAAACCTAAACCACCTGATATTCCACAGGCATCTCTTCTGCTACAAGTGCCTTCAACTACAAGTATGACATTTTTTCACTGAGCTGATGTCATCCAACAAAGATGACAAACCTTTCAATGGATTTACTACAATCTATAAACAACAGTCTCACTCAATACAATTGATGAATGTGACAAGATAGAATCTGCAACTGTAAATTGGTAGATTTTAATTGAAGGGTACCAGTTTTTCACTGATCTTTACAGTGAAAGATACACACACATACACACAATATCAGCAATTTTAAGAGTGCTCAACTGGTACTTATTTTATTGACCCCTAGGTAAAATTTGAACTCAGAATGTAAGGACAGATGAAATCCTGCAAAGCAATTTGCCTGATGCAATAACAATTCTGCCTTTTGATTGCCTCATTATCATTTTAACAGCCACTTCTCTATCATACCTGGATAAGTCAGATAGAATTTGTTGCGCACATACACACACAGTAGGCTTCTATACAGTTTTCCACACAGCAAGAGTCAACTTGGGGCTATGGCACAAGACATTTGCCCAATGTGCCATGCTGTAGGATCAAACCAAAACCATGGAATTGTGAAGTAAAACCAACCAAGAAAACATCACCCTGCATTCACCACAAATTCTTACATCATTCGCTTTTTATATTTTTCATCTAATTCCTCAGTTATTTTAATAAATTATTTTATTAAAAGTTATGAGAATAATAATTGCACTTCAATTAAAAAATATATTTAATAATTTATTTTACAAATTATCAATGCAATCCTTAAGTGATGTGTAAAGAGCTATGGTTACCACACACTTCAAAATACACATACCATCATTAAAATTTCTTTTTTCCTCTCTATGTTAATGCTGTCACTTGCTCCCTGTCTCCCTTATTACCCTTTATTATTATTATTATTATATTCATTACATTACCTTCACAGGAAGAAATGGTACTAAGACACTAGATTCCCCTCTCATGTAATCTCATAGTTTAAATTCTGAAATGATGCTTTTTTTTTCCATCCAGATAATTTCTCATCTGCTAAATTATTTGTTTCCACACCTCTTCAGTCTCTTTTATCTGTTTATGTACAACATGTGATATAAGCTGAATTAGAATTGTGCCTACATAAGGCACTCGTTAATGTTTCTATAATGCAATTTACAGAGTATCTCTATAGGCATTACTAATCATAATGAAAAGCTCATCAATACTGTGAAAGGAGATTGAAACTTACCCCTTCATACTGTAATTTCAAACGCCCACCGACAATTTCATCAATTGTGGCAACCCGCATAGATGAAACGCACATCTTGTTCACTACTTCCACATGCATTCCCCTTTTAAACTTGTGATCATTTAGAGAATCTAACACCTGTAAAGAGACAATTGAAAATAGAATATCAAGACCGACATTTTTAGAAATTAAAAATGAAAATATACAAAAACCTGGAAATTTTATTCCGAGTTTCTGATGCAAAGAACCATTCCAATGAACAGTCGATTAATTGATAGTTACAATCAACAACATCCGTAAAGAAGGGTTTGGTGCTTTTTGTAAAAAGGGTGGGAGTGCTAAGTTGCAGTCAGAGCATAACAATTGTTGTTTCTCAGCACTCCTGTTGTGCCCACCACCAAAGCCTTGTGGTATACATTAGCAACATTGAGGACAACAATACTGACCACATCACACAACATGTTGCAATAACTACATTAACCCATTAGTGCCCATGGTCCCTTTTTTTTTAGGGCCAGAAGGATAATCCATCATATTTCTGCAACACCTGTATTTACCTGAGATGTCTTTAGTTAGTCATCAAGACTGGAATGCTTCTCAAATACTGTAATAAAATTTTTTTATATATTTAGCATCAGATAAAGTTGTATAAAAAAAAATGACTTTTGGTTATAAATTAAAGAAAAAAATTGGGCAGTAATGCCGTAAACAATACATCCATTCTCTCCAACTCCAATCAAACACTTTTACTAAATAGTTTAGAAAATCCGTCACCACAAGGCTAAACTTTCCTTGCAACATCTGATCTTTTTAGCTTTCGTTTCAGTCAGTGGACTGCAGCCAGGCTGAGGTACCATCTTAAAATTTTTTAGCCAAATACATCAACCCACAGTAATTATCTTTAAGTCTGTTACATATTCTATTGAGTCTCTTTTGCCAAACTGCTAAGTTACGGGAATGTAAACAAACCAACAGTGGTTGTCAAGTGATGTATAGGAGACAAACACTGACATACACACGCAACAGGCTTCCACACATTTTCGTTTACCAAGTTTAGTCATAAGGCATTGGTCAACCAGGGGCTATAGTAGAAGACACTGTGCCTAAGATGCTACACAGTGGGACTGAACCTGAAACCACATGGTTGCAAAGCAAACTTCTTAACCACACAGCCAAGCTATAAAATATATTTTTCTTCTTTAAGATACAAAAATTACATCAGAGAAACACTTTTAAAAGTTATTTAGCTTTTTAAAAACCAATTTTCCTTTGCCACCAGCAAATATATCAAGATATGCATTATTTGTAAAAGGCAGATGGCCATGTGGTTAGGGTGTTGCACTCATGGTTGCTAGATTGTGGGTTCAATTCCTGGAATAGGCAGCATGTTGTGTTCTTTTCTTGAGCAAGATACTTCATTTCACGTTCCTCCAATCTGCTCAGCTGTATATGGGTAACCACGTGGTGGGACAGCCTTCCAGTTGGGGAGAATGCTGGCTTGCTCACCTAGCCAGGAGGGTGGCATCATCTGAAAGCTAAAACAATGCAAAGCGCATTGTGACTAGTGATGTATAACATCTGATAGCCTGGTCAATGCTGTGATACCATGACATGCATCATTTACCGCTGTGTCAAATAATGAACAATCATTACCAGATTATAAAAGTTACTTGGGAGTGTTCTCGCACCAGTAAGCCGCTTAACCAAAAACTCCTTCCAATCAGCATACTTGGTTTGAATAGCTGCAAATGTAAAAAAAAAAGAAAAAGAAAAATACAATAAAAAAAAGAAACAAGTATTTGCTGTCTCCTATTGCTTTTTTTTTCTTTTTTCTTTTTGTTTTTATTTTCATTCCAGATAATTATTAGAAATATATTGTCATTTGGATTAAAAGGTTGGGATATTTTAACCCTTTCGTTACTGTATTTCTGTTAAGATGCTCAGTGTTTCTTTCAATTAATTTTAAATATAACAAAGAATTTAGTAAAATAACTTAGTTATCATTCAGCTAGTGTTAGGAACATAAACTGTGACTAAGGTTTGGTGGAAAATGTGATAAGGGCACCTGTAAATGTTTTATTCTTTTTCCCATCCAGAGTTTCTTACATTTACACTCCCCTAAAATACAAGAAACCTATGATGTACAATATATTTTAGAATTTTACATTTAACTTCTTTTTAGTGGTCTATTAGAAACAAATTTCTGCAGAGTGTGTTATCCAAGCACCTGTGCAGAGCCACATAAAAGCACTGAGGACATCCACCCATAGAAACCACACCAAATCAGACTGGAGCCTGGTTTGACTCTCCAGCTGGCCAGCCCTGGTCAAACTGTCCAACCCATGCCAGCATGGACAATGGACGTTCAGTGATGATGATGAAATATATTTCTGAAAAAGATTGAAATACTCACATTCTGGAGGAACAAGCGGTTTGCCGATGGTTGCGCACCACCCTACAGGGTGGACATCTCTGGTACAAAGGTTTATCCAAAAATCTTTAGAGGAATCATTTCCAAAACCTTCATATCTCATCAGAGCTTTATAACCTGAGAAAATGCAATTTGGCAATGAATTTGGGATGAATTAAAAAGCAAACATGGCAAACACCAGAAAAGAACAACAAAAACAGAAGAAGCAGAAAACAGGGAAAACAGGGGGGGGGGAAGGTGTCATTAAAGGGTTTGAAGGAAACCATTTATGTTTTAATCGTTTCAGTCATTGGACTGTGGCCATGCTGAGGCACTACCATGAAGGGTTTAGTCCAATCAAATCGACTTCACTACTTGATTTTAAGTCTGATATGTATTCTGTTGGTCTCTTTTGCCAAACTGCTAAGTTATAGGGATGTAAACAAACTTATACCAGTTGTCAAGGGATAATGTGTGTATGCACACACACACGCGCGCGATGGGCTTTACAGTTTCCATTTGCCAAATTCACTCACAAGGCAATGGTCAGCTTGGGTCTATAGCAGAAGACACTTGACCAAGGCTCTGCACAGTGGGACTGAACCCAAAAGCAATTCACGACTCTAGCAACTCTGACAGTTCACAACAAAAGGACATTTATTTACCTGCAATTTTGGTAACAGTTGCAATCCAAAAGACATTGGCAAGGTCTGTGTCATAGTTGGGAACTTCTACTTTCATGCCAACAGTAATGTTGTCCCAGCCATCACTCATTGCAGCCTGAAAGTAAAAACTCAACAATTAGCATGTAAAACAGATATTACATTTCAGTTATTACACTCACATCTTCATATGAAGTTATTTGCTTTACACACACACACCAGACAGGATTCTCTACAGTCTTGGCACCTGGAGTGTCGACAAGTGCTCACAGCCCTCTGCCAGTTGGGCAATACAGTCGGTGGAAGTTCCACATTGGATTTCTATAAGGAATTAGTGGTGGGTAAGAGCAATAATGTCCTTGAGTTATAATAGAAGGCACTTGCCCAATATGCTGTGCAGAGGAAGTGAACCCAAGACCACATAGTTGGGAAGCAAGCTTCTTAACCACTCAGCCATGTCTGTACTGTGCTTACTAGCAGATGGTTTGGAACACTATGGTGAAGAAAGAAGAATACTGCAGACACAAACTATTTTGTCTTGTTGTTGATAAAAAGTGAGATGGAGGAAGGAAAATTCCATAACAATTTGGAAGGAGCCAGTAAGTTGTTGGTTTGAGAGTTGCTGGGCTAATCAACAACAACAACAACATGTACAGCAAAATCACAGCCACCAAACTTACATGTTTAAAACAGCTAACAGGGGCAGCTTCAGCACAGGAAGATTTTAAATAAGGTCCCCAATCAAAAATCTTGTCACCTGAAAATCAAAATTATATTTCAGTTTAAAAAATTAGTTTAAATAATCATTTAAAAGAATTTTTTTAATGTTAAATCTCAAAACAGATTTTGACTTATACACCTACAACACGGCTCAAATTCTTCACACCAGCTGATCGGAAGGTTTGATGGCCTTCATAGAACCACACTGGGTACAGGAATGGAATATGAAGCTTTCTACTAGGCGCAAACCTTTGATTATGCATCATTTGGTTGAGTAAATCTTTTGCCACCCTTGGCATTTGCCTGTGGGAGCACAGGGTCTTCAGGGAAGTCATAACATACCTGGAGATCTTGTGCACCCACAGGTGAAACTCAGAGTAGCAACAGACTGACTCAACCAAAACAAAATATATTAATCTTTACTATGATAGTGAGTACTTTGTTTTCCGACAGCCAACACCGAGTTAAAAAATAGGTGTTTTTAAATACATAAATACAATGAACTGAATAAAGGACTCGATACAAGTCGTCATCGTTTAACGTCCGCTTTCCATGCTGGCATGGATTCGACGGTTTGACTGAGGACTGGCTAGCCAGAAGGCTGCACCAGGCTCCAATCTGATCTGGCAGAGTTTCAACAGCTGGATGCCATTCCTAATGCCAACCACTCTGAGAGTGTAGTGGGTGGGCCAGTCAGGCAGTTCTAGCAACGCTCAAAAGGGGTTTTTTAAGAGAGAAAGTGAGAGAGAGAGAGAGAGAGAGAGAGATAGAGATAGAGTGTGTGGGAGACTGCAGGATGGAGATGGTGGCAAAATGCCAGGCATACTCACAAGGAACGAGGATCAGAATATAAATGGGATGGTTGAGTAAAGGCAGAGAGAGATATAAATGGTGGCAAGTGCCAGGGCATGACCTTGAGGTTCAAATGCCATAATATAAGGGAGTGCGATTAAAGAGCACAAGTAAGTGGCAAAAGACCTGGGAATATATAGAGTCGGAGGGGCAATCGGATAGCGATGATACAGAGGAACAGGGGTGTGAGGACAAGATTGAGGAGTGAGAGCCTAGGCATAGTGAATGAAAGAGGAAATGCGAGAAAGTGGAGATGTAAATTGGTTTGTTGGGTTAGGGTGAGGGGAATGTCTTCTTGTTACGTGTGGGTGGAACAAAACAACAAAAAATAATAATGCTTTGAACAACTGTTTTTTTTAAAATTAAATGAGCAACACCAGTTCAAAACACCATATCAGATCATTTTCAATGTTAATAAAGAAAAAGAAATCAATAAAACTTGAAGTTTAGAAAGAAAACGAATTGCAAATTCCAATAACATACTACACATATACACACACATATATACATACATATATACACACATACATATATATATACACACACATATATATACACACACACACATATATATACACACACACATATATATATACACACATATACATACACACATAAACGCAAACACACACATACACAAGTAAAAATCAATATATATATATATATATATATATACACACACATACAACTAAAAATCCATGTGGAAGGAATATAAAATCAGGTACAATCTTATAGAACCTTAGTTGGCCCACAATACAGAGTGCATTTGACATCTAAACCAATGTCACTTATTCTATAAACCGATACTCAAATTTATACTATAATGTTCAGAACAGTCAGCATATCTTCCTACCCCTGAACATGTCTGTACGTGTTGAACCAATTTATTAACACTCAATTCAAGGACACAAAACTAAAACAGTTTGCACAGAACATTTTTTGTTTCTCAAATTGGCAAAATTTATTATAAATCAAATTTCTTCATACTTTTGCTGCAGTTGATTGATGTTGGGAAACTTCGATGGTAATATTGCAGATTGGAAGATTTTATATTGGATTTTTTACACATTTTACTCTGAAATGAAGAAATAAAATGCAAAGTTAGAACACAACAGATACATACATCAAACAATATTATTTTGGGGTGGGAGGTGTTCTTAATAAACATTCTAGTATGAGGTGGATAATAATTCAAATATCTACAGAGAGAAAATTATTTGTATTTTGGTGGGTTTTCTTCCCTATTACTCAATCTTTATGAGGAAGTGAGGCTAATATTTTGGATAGCTTGTTTCAGATAAACAATGTCCCTACCCTAAAGTCAGATAAATTCATTCATTTTTTTCTCCCATTTTATTTTAATCCTCTCCTCTACTAACACAAAAAAATATTTTTACCAAAGTGTTTTTTATATATATATATTTTTGTAGCTCTATTCTTTCTCTATAAGTTTTGTCTACTGTTTTAGAAATTTGAATAAATTTTACCTTTTTTCAGCTAAATGATACTGAGGTGTCAAGGAGGGGAGAAAAAAAAAATTCCATCTGACAACAACCCAATACAATGGTTGCAACAGTGATTCCTCCCCAAAATCTCATCTGTTCAGTATTAAGAAATGGTAATCTCTTCAGCAGCCGTTTTATCCTTCTTATCGAAACACTGAAGCTATTACTTACGGTAACATTTTGATTCCTAACAACAAACAATCCTGAAGTGTTGTCAGAAATGAAAAGCTATCCCATTATTGTGTCTAGTTCATATTCATAGCTGAGTGGCTGATTAAGATTAGGAAGGGCAGTAAACAACTTCAACTATTGTGGGCAAAATTATTTCAACCCAAGAAAAATAAAATAAATTCAAAACCATTGAAGAAAAAGAAAAACACACAATATTGATTCTACAAATCTGTATTACCCTTTCTTTTCCCCTTCATGTCCCTTTGTAGAAAACTAACAACAAATAACACAAGAAGAAACATTTTATATATAAATATATAACATGAGGGTCTTCTCAATATATGACCCAGAACCCGCATAAGGCCCTCTGGAGATCCTCGTAGTCTATGGTGAACATGAAAATATTTAAATTAACATTCAGGTGTAACTCATTAAATACAGTGGGGGTAAGATAGAAGGTATTATCTATTCAAGAGCTTAGATATGGAATAAACTCAAAAACCACCCCCCCACTATCCTATCTGTCATTTGTAACTAAATACAAAAATATTTAAAACATTCATTTACTTTATTTGAAAATTTACTGCAGCCCGCAGCATTTTTCGTGAAAGCATTATGACCTTCGCCACTGTCCATGTTGTGTTGGCCTGTTATAAAGGAAAAAAGATGCAGAGAACTTCTTCCAGTTTGTTGTATTGCACACAAAACATACAGAGAGGCAAAAAATATATATTTATTTCTAATTAACTCAATAATTTGGAAGATGAGTGAACTATATTAACACAGTTAAGAAACAATATAACAATCAACAAGTTAGCTAAATTGTCAGAGTTCTTTTAGAAGAATCATAGCAAATCATTTTTCAAAGATGGTCATTCCGATAGTGATAGTCTTCACAATAGACCAATTGTTAACCAATTGTTACTGCTTTGTCTCCAAGACTTGAATTACATCTTCTACGTTTTCAAGTATATGATAAACCAATTTTCATAACACAGGTAATGTTCAGATACATTTATCTTGGTTTGCTTCTTTGTAAAATAGTTTTTTGCCAATATCCAAAATGGACCACCACAAAAAATATGTTTGAAGATTACAAACTCAATAGTTGACACTTTTAAATCTTCCAAAATTTTCACTATCAGTACTAAAGGCTGTCTATGTCAGTTCTATGATATACCATAAACAAAACGGATGGAACAGTCATTATCTAGACTTATAGTCTATCTTGGCACCAATACAACAAAGTTGTCCAATAGATGAAAGTATTTAGCTGTATTCTAACATGTTCAAAGAGTAGACTACAACTAGGAAACTTCCCAAACATGGCCTGTCTCTTAAGTATTCTGAATGGAATTTCTTACCATTATACCACTCTCCCAAAACGACATGCTTTTGAAGCTCACAACAGAGCTGACCAATGGCTACCTAGTATCATTTATATTTCTGGAGGAGCTTGGAATATAACAACCTTCTTTTGAGGCTTTCAAATCTAAATACTTTTGCATACCCTATTACTGTGACCCAGCAGGTCTTGCAATACAGATTCAGTACGGATCACTAACACCCTCATGGATTAAATGTTGACACTCTACCATGTAAACATATTGGATGAAAGAGGCATTTCTTGTGAATGGGACACAATCGCATTTCTATATATATATCATCATCGTCGTCGTTTAACGTCCGCTTTCCATGCTAGCATGGGTTGGACAATTTGACTGAAGACTAGTGGACCAGGAGGTGACACCAGGCTCCAATCTGATTTGGCAGAGTTTCTACAGCTGGATGCCCTTCCTAACGCCAACCACTCTGAGAGTGTAGTGGGTGCTTTTACGTGCCACCGGCACGAGGGCCAGTCAGGCTCTTGAACAGAAAGGTTATGAGAGGAAAAAATGGGAGAGAGAGAAAGAATCCAGTTCTATATTTAAGAGATGAGGAATTATGTACATTATTTACATTTGATAGATATTTGTCCTCAACGTTTCAGCTGATATACCCTCCAGCCTTCACCAGGTGTCTTGGGGAAATTTCGAACCTGGGTTCTCATTCCTAAGGTATTTTTCGATGTTATTATTATTGTTATTATTCAGGTCACTGCTTGGAATCGAACCTGGAATTTGGGGGTTAATAGCCTGCACTCTTAACCACTATGCCAAATAATATCGAAAAATACCTTAGGAATGAGAACCCAGGTTCAAAATTTCCCCAGACACCTGATGAAGGCTGGAGGGTATATCAGCCGAAACGTTGTGTTAACAACAAACAAGATGAGGATAAATATCCGTCAAATGTAAATAATGTAGAGAAAGAATTGTCGGGATTAAAATATACATATATATATATATACTATGCTTATTATAGAATTGAACATACCTATGGTGGTGGTGGGGGGGGGGGAAGAATGAGATTAATAAGGATTAATAATCCCTTTCTATTAACATACAACATCATCATCATCATCATCATCATCATATTACAAATACTTCTAAGAACTTAAAGATGGAATTACTGAAAACATAAAACTGAATTTTTTTTAAAGTTCACAACCCATTTTGCTTTGATAGGGTCCTGTTTGTAAATTTGTGTATTTCATTGTTGAAGTCTAAATGCTCTTCCTACTACTATTACAAAACCACTCAACTAATTAGTAATTAGCACCTGTTAATTAAGAAATTAAAAGAATTATTCGATCCAATATTGGTTTCAAATTTTGGCACAAGGCCAGCAATTTCAAGGCAGGAAACAAGTCATTTACATCGACCCCAATACTCATCTGGTACTTATTTTGTCAACCCCTAAGGACGAAAGTCAAAATCAACCTCTGCAGAATTTGAACTGAAAATGTAAAGACGGACGAAGTGCCACTAAGCACTTTGCCCATCGTGCCAACGAATCGGACAGCTCTTTGCCTAACTCGATCCAACATTACCAAAAAAAAAGTTAACAAAGTAAAATATTCTAAGTGTTTGTGATCAATTTTCTAACGTATCCTGCACTTCATTAACGACCACCAATCATTTCGAAAAGAAACTGTGTTACTATGTTATTAAATATGTGAAAATAGGACTTTTCTCATCTCTAATTATGAAGTAAATCTAACTGCAGCAGTTTCTGAGGTATCAGGGCAAACAAAGAAAACATCACTAAAACATCAACAACAAATTTCTAAGTTAAAACGAGAAGGACAAGGGCTTTGCTACAAATTAGACAGCTGTAATACAAATTACAGCAACAGCAACAATGGTCGGGGTGGACAACCACCTTTAAAACACACAGGGACAGATGCGAAGTACTTTAGTCGCACTCTCGATACTTTTAACATAGTAATTATGAATCAATACTGAAACTAAAAACAATATAATGTTAATTGAGTGGAGAGATTAAATACTTGCCTGGCTAGAAATTGAAGAATATTTCACAATGGGCTTGCCTTCTCGTTGAGCGGTAGCAAAACTACGAGAACAAGCCAAACTGCAGAAGCGCTTAGATTTCGAGTAGAAAGCATGCTTTACACCAACAGTACCACACTTTTCACAAGTTGCTATATATATATATAAAAACAAAAACAAGACAAATCTGTTACAGGTCTGAAAAGTATTAAAGATATGATAATGGGCGGGTACTGTGAAGGACAATGGGCGGGTACTGTGAAGGACAATGGGCGGGTACTGTGAAGGACAATGGGCGGGTACTGTGAAGGACAATGGGCGGGGACTACGCGTGACAATGGGCGGGGACTACGCGTGACAATGGGCGGGGACTACGCGTGACAATGGGCGGGGACTACGCGTGACAATGGGCGGGGACCAGGAGACACTGGGTGGGAAGCGACATTGGGCGGTGGGGGGGGGGGGTGCTATGAGACATTGGGCAGGTATTATGTGCAAAAAGTGAAGTGAAAAGTTGCTTCAGCCAGATTCATTACAAGCAAAGAGAGCTGTAGAAGTCTCGATAGGTTTAGTAATATCAAATTTCAAGAGAAAAATGCCATCCAACTAGATATTCTTCATTTAGAATTAAATATCCATTTTGACAAAAAAGTTAGGCAAGGAACTACAAAGTGGAGAGTAAGATGTTTCTGAGATGTTTTCTATCTCATGTTCCTGACAAAGAATTTCCTTTTCTCTGCAAAGATTAAACTTCCTTGGCACCTCTTGCCATTGTTGTGACCACCAACAATGAAGATTATATCGCTACTTAACATGCTAGAAACATCAACCAAATTTCCTTCAAACACTCAGGCTGTCATTTTAAAAAACGATAATCAAATATTGCAGTTCAAAGTAAACTATCCGACAAAAGAAATCAAAGACATACGGTCAGAGATAGAATCATGATTCTGCTTAAGCATCGCTAACTTGAGGCTAAACAAAACAACAACAAAAATAAAGAAAAAAAAAACCATACAAATATAGACTGAGCAGCAGAAAAAATGCCCGTCCAGACTGCAGCGCTGCACTTCATACATTTAAATACTGTATCATGGAGTGTGGTATGTAGTGCTCCAGCTAGGGAGAAAAACCTGGCATATTCAGAACAATACATGTTTCAGCAGACGGAGCTGTTTGCTTGACTTCTCTAATGCTGTAGGTCTACTAATACAATTCCTACAGGAACTGCAAAATGTCAGTCACTGATTACACCGGGGAGTCTCTACGTAGTCACTAAGACTACTAAAAATTTCCAGCCTCTTCTGGCCCCCGTGCCAGTGGCACATAAAAAGCACCGACTACACTCTCTGAGTGGTTGGCGTTAGGAAGGGCATCCAGCTGTAGAAACTCTGCCAAATCAGACTGGAGCCTGGTGCAGCCTCCTGGTTTGCCAGTCCTCAGTCGAACCGTCCAACCCATGCCCAGCATGGAAAACGGACGTTAAACGATGATGATGATGATGATGTTGTCTGCTCAATAAGTATATGAACTGTTGCCATAGTAACGAAGCTAAAGCACACAGAGTGAAGCTGCTTGGCACAGATTGACCTTGAACATTGTTGTGCATGCGCTGTAAGTTTTAACATTGTGGCTCACTTCTGCTGTTTACAGTAATGCTTGGAAGGAAAGTGTGTAGCATTGGTGCAGCCATCTGGTTTCACCAGTCCTCAGTCGAACCGTCCAACCCATGCCAGCATGGAAAGCGGACGTTAAACGATGATGATGATTGACCATGACAATTTCACCTCATAGCTGCATGCACATCTGCGATGTTTTTCTCAGTTCTGCTGGTTGCGGGTCTCCCAGAACGGTCATCACTATCGACATTTTTTCAGCCATCTTAGGAACATCTAAACCACTCATACACTGCTCTCCATATACTTTCTGCAACTTTGGCCTAGGCCTCTGAGCAAGTGTCGCCATGACCAATGCGTGACACACTCGCTACATATGTTCTTTTCACGCAGTGCTGTAAACAGCAGAAGTCAGCTAGAACGTTAAAATTTAGTGTGCATGCACAGCAGAGTATAAAGTCAATTTGTGCCAAGCAGCTTCACTCTGCGTGCTTTAGCTTCGTTACTATGACAACAGTCCGGCTACTTATTGATCAGACCTCGTATATGCAGCTACGTAAGCGCAAGCACTTTCAATGCTCTGCGCACAAACACAACATAAATGTATCTGTCTGTATATATATATATATATATATATATGTATGTAAATAAGTCGTTATGCAGATGCAAGCAGAGTCAAAGTTGGCTGGGTCAATAATAGTTGGGAATTTCTATCCAATAACAGGTGTTCTTGTGTTGTGCTTATGGTTAAAATATATCAGTCTAAATAGTCCGGTCCACCTAGCTGTGAACATGTAACGGGAGATGAAAGGTTTTTTGAATATTTACATCAATGCTTTGATCAAGTTGATCTGCAATCATTATCAGATATCTTATTCCTGGATGACTACATAGTATTAAACTGGATTCAAACTAGGACATCTTGCTAAATATCAATATAGACAGCTTGTGCAACATCATCAACCTTTATATGCTTGTCCAACCTGCTAGAAATAGTAGCCAAATTAACCTTAAATCACATACTACTATCTTAAAAACAGTGGTAACTAAAATCAGTCATCAGTTACTTCCATTCATTGTTCAACTCTTTCCAAAATAAATCATTACACAGATTTGTAAGCCTAGGACTTATTCTATCAAGCTCTTTTACCGAACCGCTAAGTTACAGGGACGTAAACACACTATTGTTTGCCAAGCGATGGTAGGGGGACAAACACAGACACACACACATATATATATATGTATATATATATACATACAATGGGCTTCATTTCAGTTTCCATCTACCATATCCACTCACAAGGCCTTGGTAAGCCCGAGGCTATAGTAGAAGACACTTGCCCAAGGTGCCACGCAGTGGGACTGAACTTGGAACCATGTGGTTGGGAAGCAAGCTACTTACCACACAGCCACTCCTACGCCTATGTAAGAACTTTCTGTTTAAATCATACCCCAAACATCACATCGATATATAAAAATACATGTTCTTTATTTTAGAAATGAATTAATTAGAAACACAGTAATGAAAACACTGGTTTCAAATTTTGGCATAAGGCTAGCAATTTTCAGTGGGTGGGGTGGGGGTAAGTCGACTACACTGACCCCAGTGCATAACTGGTACTTATTTCATCAATCCCAAAAGGATGAAAGGTAAAGTGGGCCTTGGTGGAATTTGAACTCAAAACATGAAGAGAGACAAAATGCTGCCAAAACATGCTGCCTGGCATGCTAACAGTTCAGCACCAGTGGTAATAAATCAATAAATCAATATCATTGAAAACAGAGGAGTTTTACTATCACAAGAGACATATTGGAACAGACATGAATAGAACAATATGACTGAATATTTGGAAAATAATTAAATTTTCGTATTCAGTGAATTAAAATACAAAACTTTGCAAATAACAACTAAAATTCAAAATGGATATAACCAAGTGCCGACTTACCCATGCCATCTTTGCCATTGATAAAATGTAAAGGGGCTGGTTTCTCTAGAATGGTAGGCTTAGTGTCTGTTGGAACTGGAGACTCAATGATTTTCTCAGCAGACCTTTCCTTGTCAGAACTATTACTCTCATTGTAACTGTCATAACCATCAATTAAAGACAAGTTGTAATCATCTTCAGCCTGGAAAGGAAAAAAAATAAAAGACAATTTTTTTACTCACATTTCAATTTTATAAACACATATTTTTATCATCATCTTCTGATGCCTGTTTTTCCATGCTGGCATGGATCGGACAGAATTTGTAGAGGTAGCTTGTCTATGATCAAGTGCACATTGGCTGTCAAGTTTTACCTGCTTCCAAGCAAGGTAACCTTTCTCCCTGGCCAGACATTTTTGCATAGAAAATTGGACACCACTTCTATGAAGGTGACATACAATCAACATAATTTTAACCATGTAATTTTTATCTACACATTCAAAAATGTGACCCTGTCAAGTTTCATTGTAAAATAAGCCCTTTTCAGAAAGTTATGAGCAAGTGAAAATGGGTGGGATTTTCACCAACTTGTGGTTATGCCTGTGTGTGTGCCAAGTAGGTTGAAATTTTGAAGTGACTGCCACATCCCTTCTTGTAAAACGGTTGTGTGGTGACTGAACCCAACCACACGGTTCTGGGTTCAGTCATACTGCATGGCACATTGGACAAGTGTCTTCTACTGTAGCCTCAGGTCAACCAAAGCCTTTGGAGCAGTGGTTCACAAACTGGGGTTCGCGGTCCCCTAGGGGACCACAGAGTGATTTTAAGGGGACCATGTAGAGACGCTGAAAATGTGAAAACAAGAGGCGCAAGACAGTTAAGTTTTAAAATCTCAAGACTTTCAATATTTTGCATGCTATCATCATTTTTTTGTTGTTGACCTCAAAACCCTACGCCTCTCCTGCATGCTCATTTGCTAATCACACCTGTTGTACAACAGGTATGATTTGGCTGATGGAAAATATGCAGGTATAACGGTTGATCATGCATGTGCTGTCGGTATTCTGCACTCACATGATTCACCACTCCACTATTATAACCCACATGTTTGCATGTCTCTTACCGTCGTTATCCTCACTGGTGCATGTTCCCACATGACCTTGCCCTACGACAGAAACCCATTCTTATCCCAGTTCATAGTCTGGAAATTACGGCACACGAGTGTGTGTCATTTTTTCCCCTGTTAATTATCCTGCATTTTATAGGGGACCATGAATCATCAAAAAAGTGTAAGGGGACTGGACACGTAAATTTTTTTCGAAAAGTTTGAGAACCACTGTTTTAGAGTGTATTTGGTAAATGGAAACTGAAAAAAGCCCATCGAATGTATATATCTGTGTACGCGTCTTTGCATCTGTCCCTGCTCCCCACCCCTTCACAACTGATGTTGGTGTGGTTATGTCCCCGCAACCTAGCAGTTTGGCAAAAGAAAGTGACCAAGAGAATAATAACCCGGCTTTAAAAAACAACGAGAACTGGGGTCGATTTGTTTGACTCAAATCTTCAAAAGTGGTGCCCCAGCCTGGCCACAGTTTGATGACTGAAACAAGTGAAAGAATAGGCGCCTTCAACCGTTTTGAGTCTCAGACTTGTCAAGATTCGTTCGTTAGTTTCCGTGCGCGTCACAGCACGTGTTGACAACTGTAAACACACGAAATATTATTAATTAATACGGCTTTTTCGATGTCGATCTCTTTTTCTTCTTGGACATTTACGGATTTTACATACACAAATGAAGCAGACGACGCCGAAAACGGGTGGTGTGTGTATTCTTTACCTTCACCACTATTTTTATAACCGACACAAAAGCAAACACACGTGTGTGTGTGTGTGTGTGTGTGCTCACCCCACTGCTCGACAACTGGTGCTGGTTTACATACGCACACGTAAAAAGCACCCGTGCCAGTGCCACGTTTAAGGCACCCAGTATACTCTGTAAAGTGGTTGGCGTTAGGAAGGGCGCCCAGCTGTAAGACCACCATACCAGAACAGACAATTGGAGCCTGGTGCAGCTCTCCAGCTTACCGGCTCCTGTCAAACCGCCCAACCCATGCCAGAATGGAAAATGGACGTTAAATGATGATGATGATGATGTTGTAACTTAGCGGTTTGGCATAAGTGACCCATAGAAAAAGTACTATAATTATAAAAAGTAAGTATTGAGGTTGATTTGTTTGACTAAAACCCTTAGAGGCGGTACCCCAGCATGGCCTCAATCAAATGACTGATACAATATATGTATACATATGTGTCTGTCCCCCACCCCCACTGCTTGAAACCGGTGTTGATGTGTTTACGCCTCCATAACTTGGCGGTTCAGCAAACAGGCCGATAGAAGTAGTACCGGTTAATGTTTACTTTAACACTCGGCCACCAAAACAAATAAGGCAAGTGTAATAGGTTTTTAAAAAAATGGGAATTAAAAGTATATGAGGAGAAAAATTTGCGCCAAAATACAGATTTTTCAAGAAATTTGTGGGGGAAAAATTTTTCCGAGGTGGGTGGGGAGAGGTCTTTCGAAGAGAAAGAAAAGCATATTTTTTGTTTGTTTGAGTGTAATGGAAAAAAGTCTGACAAAAAAATTTGGATTCATTTATTTTTCGTTTGAGTAATAGAAAAAGGTTTTAAAAAAGATCCCATTTATCATGATGAGAGAAACAAATTCATAAATAGGGTGTTGAATATGGTTTCATTATGGAAAAAAAAAAATTAAGGGCGATTTAGCTGTTGTTTTTAGCACATCCAACGACCATTTGATACCTTCCTTGTTTGGTTAATATATTCTCCCCATAAACACATTTGAGTAATGAAAAAAAATTAAGAAAAAAATGCGGCATATGTACCCCCCCCCACGACTTTGTTGCCTCATAACTTCCAACAAAATAAATATTTCATTAACGAAAAAAAAAAAAAATGCGCATTTGTCTCCAATAGCCCTTAACTTTTTCCCAAAGCTGAAATCCTATTCAACACCGTATTTATGAATTTGTTTCTCTCATCATGATAAATGGAATCTTTTTTAAAACCTTTTTTCTATTACTCAAGCGAAAAATAAATGAATCTAAAAATGTTTTCAAACTTTTTTTCCATTACACTAAAAAAAAAAAAAAAACCATAATTTATGAATTTCTTTCTCTTCGAAAGTCCTTTCCCCATCCCCCTCGAAAAAAACAAAAAACTTTCCCCACAAATTTCTTTATAATCGGTTCGTTGGCGCAAATTTTGGTAAATCCTACTTTCTCTCTCTCTCCGCCATCTATCACGTTTTTCGCAAAGTAATTGATACTTCAACACTGTTTCTTCACGAAACGCCTCTCTCATTACTCGCCACCTCTCACGACATCTCTCTGCTGCAAGACAAATGGTAACTAAGACACACAGAAAGAGGAGAGGAGGAGGGGGGATTGAATTCTTGGCGGCCGAGCAATAAAATATCATTTTGCACTGCCTTGTTTCTATCGCTGTCTCACAATATTTTCACCCATTTAAGGAAGTTGACATGCAAGTTCGTAGGTATGTCTCGCTGATAATAACGATGCCTTGTATAGTGTTGCTCGACACGCTAGACATAGAAACCAAATGCTCTTCCTGCCATAGACCGACTACCGTTTTGAAGCAAATAAAGAAGTCAATGTAGTTCTTGATATATTGGTAACTTCTTATTTTCGACAACCAATTTCTATTTAGTATTAGTAGATAAATTATTAAACTATCCCCACCTGACCAATCCTTTGTTATTTTCTTCCCCACGAAGTAGCGATAACTATTCTAAAAGCCCGTCGATCTGCTATTACAACCATTTCACACGCTGTGTAGTAAGAAGCTTGCTCCCCAACCACACGGTACCGGGTTCAGTCCCACTGAGTGGAGCCTTGAGCAAGTGCCTTCGGGGCTAATGCAGATTCGCACCTCACCTTGAAAACAGCACACCACGGGCCGACCAAACCTTTGTCAGTGGATTGGGTAGACGGAAACTGACAGAAGTCTGTTGGTCGTATATATATATATGAGTGTCTTTGCGTTTTCCCCTACCCTCGGCTTGACAACCGGTGCTGGAGTGTTTACGTCCCTGTAACTTAGCGGTTCGACAAAACAGACTGATAGAATAAGTACTAGTATTAAAAAAAAAAGCACTGGACCCGATTCATTCAACTAAGCTTTTTTAAGGTGGTGCCCCCAGCATGGCCGCAGTCTACTGACTGAAATAAATAAAAGATGCAAGATCCCACCATTCTACATTAGGAAAGAGACACGTCCGCCAAGGAAAGGACACATTTGTGAATGTACCCCTTCCTTTACATAGCAAAAGCATCCCGTTGAGCCATGTACGAAGACAATCACCGCCCGTGGTGGTCCAAATATATCAAATTCTCAGAAACGTCTGTCCACTTAAACATCGTGAGATTATGCAAGTAAATAGGAGTTAAAAACTCCCTCTGGGAAGGGGGGGGGGTAAAAATCTAAAACCAACAAGGAGAATTTCAATAAAATAATTTGATCGAAATTTCTGAACTCCACTGATAACACAGGCTGGAGTGGAATTTCATTCAACAGAAAGCTATCTGATATAAACACTTCGCAATTTCAATCAATTAAAACTGATTGCTGAATAATTTAAAGCAATTTAGTAAAATTAACGACCGTGTGATTTCCCAGACAAAGAAAACGGTTAACATGCTGTTTACGATCGTACGGGTCCTATATGTGAAGTTGGTCCTCTCATAGGTTAATTTTCTTTAAATGCACTAAAAACTCCCCCACCATCACCACCAATATGCGCTTCTGAAATTAAGGTGCATCTAATATACCTGAGCGTTTTTTATGACACCAAAAACGGTATGTGATGAATGAACTCTACCCCAGGTCAATTCTGGTGGAGCCAAGATCTCTGATCAGTGAAAGACAGAGGATCGGTAGAAAAAGAAAGAAAAAAAAAGGCCGGCAGTGTTTATACAGGCTTTTTTACGTTCTGATTTCAAATCTTATCGAGGTCAACTTAGCCTATCATCCCTCCCGGGGTTGATAAAATACAAGTGCCTGAATTAAAAACGAGTAGTGATAGCCTTAATGTGTCGCCTGGTTTAAACTGACCACCTGATCCTTAGGAATCCTAAGTGAATCGGCGGAGGTAAAGAATACGTACACCGCTCGTTTTTGGTGTAACAATAACCCTAACCCTAATCCTAAACACTTTCGCCAGTAAATGCTTTTAGCAAACACCTACGTTACATAACTTACTCCCGCAAATCTCGAAGGCCCTAAATAAAAGGAGCCATTCTTTATCCTCAACACTGTCCAATGCATTATTTTTATTTATTTATTTGCCAGTAGGAATATGATTATAAAGTGATTTAGTTGCTCTTTCTAACAAATCGAGTGACTAAAGAGTGCGACAAATTGCTTTCGCTTTTGTCTGTTTGGTTCCTAATCATCGTCTTATGGAACAGATCTTTGATCAGACAATCCAGACGTAACCACCACCGTCTCTTTCTTTTTCTCAGGTATAAAGTTATCAAAGATTTCATTATCTTATCCGACACGTCTTTCTCTTGAAGACGGTAGGATGTGATTTGTTCACATACAAAGTGAACCATCATATTAAAACACGAAGATAAAGGGCCGTAACTAAACACTGTAAAGCGGTCTAAGTTCCACAATGAAATCCCGCCTTCACCTTTCATTTTCTTTAAGGATCAATAAAATAAAGAAACAAACAAATTCGAGAAATGATTTAAACCTTATGCTGTCCAAAGAATTTTCCTGAGTTTCTCCCAAACGTCCATGTTCGATTTCAAATTTTTAGCCCTTTTTGTTCTGGGTAATACAAAGCTTTCCTTTCATAAGTCCTATGGGAATGTGTGTGTCACATATGATGTACAAGGCCCAGGGGAAATGGTCCTGTGTATCATGTGATATAAAGGACCAGCAGGTATACCTACACACCTGTCTCCCTCATCCCCCATCCAAGATTTTCTTCCCTCATAATTTACTGAGAAAAGGATACTTTCTGATAAAATTTGCTACAAATACTTTTCAGATGGTATAGATTACGATTATATCAGAATTTAATGCAAAGCGATCAACAAATGGTGGACACGCACACCTATTGACATATATCAAATTTTTTTCGAAACTTTCATTTTGTATATAGGCCTACGTATGTGTGTGCGTCGACCAATTTTTTTTTTCGTATAAAATTCAGATATAATCGTAATCTAGATCATCTGAAAGTAATTTGTAGAAAATTTTATGAAAAAATATCAATTTTTCTGAAAGTTATGAGGAAACAAAGACGACTGAGGCTAGACTTGTGTAGTTGTACAGGTAAATCGACAGGTAGAGAGTTAATATCGGTGTAAAACATCAATAGATGTGGTTGCGATTATAAGATAAGGAGACAATGTCGAGCCTCTATGGTTAGTTTTATTTTCTGTTTTTAAACGTTGTTATTGTTTACGTTTAATGAGCTTCACTAATTAACTCCCTTCTTTAATGGAGGGACAACCTCAAAACACCGCACACACACAGACACATACACACACACACACACACACAGGGCTTTAAACGAAAATGAAATATTTTACTATTTTCATACTCAAAAAGAAAAAAAAATCATATTTCCCACTGTTTTTGGCAGCAACGATGGATGGATGTAATTAGAACGATTCAAATAAATGCAACATAAAATAATAAAGAAATAAACATTGATGGGTTTAAATGTGATGCAGACATAAATGGATTGAAAAGAACTATTGCATTAAATTTATCAGGAATGGTTTAGATTGCAATTTCTGCATCACATGTGAAATAAACAGAAATATGGAAGAGAGCGTGCAACGCAGTTAATTAGAAATGCAACAGTTACAGAATTTAAACATAGACACACACACACATCAATGCCGACATTAAACAGCAACGATTGGAAAATAAAAAAATAATGAAAGCACTTTAGATTATAAACGATCAAATTAATAATTTCCACTCACCATTTTAATAATTGCAATCCATTTCCTAAGCTAAAAAGCTTTGCACAAGGCTCATAATATTGTCAGATTTTTTTGTACACAATTCTAATGGCCCTGTGTAGTGGAAACTGAAGTTGTCCTTGAGTCTACAGCACAAGAGTTTGGCTTCGAATTTTGGTAAGAAAAGCAGCAGAAATACCAACGATGTTATTTGCGTCAGATCGCTTGATTCTTTTATTCTTCGATGTTGTATTTTATATTATATATCCAGATTTTGCGATTTATCCTCAACAGAAATCACAATATGATGATGCTTGAGTCGAATAACAACGATCGTGTCTTACCATTCCTTCAGTTGTCTTATCATTTTTTTCTTGCAATAATATTAATAATATTCGTACTTCATTTATATTCCTTAAAAACTGGAGAAATCCTGATATTGAAAGAAACGAAACTGGTAGAAAGCTGTCATGAAATAAACACACAACAAACAGCAGAAGTGATGGGTCTTGGTTGGTTTTGTCGGAAGAAACGAGAGAACATCGCCAACCGAGCCTGCGCCATGACACCTGAAACAGATTCTATTTATACATTTCATGGAGACGGGGTTGCTTCCTGTAGTCTCTCACCGAACAACTAACGGCGATTCTCATTGGTCGACGATTTAAAGAGGGTCACGTTGTTACTTCTTATCACCGAGCAACTCGATATTATTAAACCTCCTCTGATATTTACGTCGGCTGCTTTTATTATACATACATACATACATTCATACGTACACACATACATACACGCATACATACATTCATGCGTACACACATACATACACGCATACATACATAGATGCATTCATACGTACGTACACACACACACACACACATACATACATACACGCATACATGCATTCATACGTACGTAAATACACACACACATACATGCATGCATTCATACGTACGTACATGACACACATAAACACATACATACATATGTATCGTTTTACTTGTTTCAGTCATTGGACTGCGGCCATACTGGGACACTGAGTTGAAGGGTTTTTAATCGAAACAAATCGACTCCAGTACTTATTTATTTTTTAGCGTAGTACTTAGTCTATCGTCTTTTGTTGAACGGCTAAATTACGGGGACATAAACAAACAAACGCCGGTGGAGGGGGAGCCAAGCACAAAGACACGCATATAGATATATGCACACATATATGTATGTATGTATGTATGTATAAAAGTGAACAATGGCATAGATACAACTTTAACTTTTTTTTTTAGCGCTTTTAGAACAAAAATTGAACGAGGAAGAATTATGTGTTTGTCTCTGACTTTAAGATAATTTTATTTACATTTGCAACAATTAAATGATCATTTAGATAAGATTTCTTGAAATTGTTGCATCGTGTCAACCTCAGCTGATTCCGTTTTAAAATTAAATTGGTTTTAATTTGTTACAAGTGATTATTTAATAATTTTATTACTTCTTTATAAAAAGTGATTGCATGAATTAGTTATCAGAAAATATTATATATTAATAATTTTATTACGATTAATCAGAAAAAAATAATTTAAAAAAAAATTACATCATATTCTACGAGACATGGTTCTTAATTCCCCCCTCCTCTCAAAAAACCCCCCCACGAATAGTTCTTTATTAAAAAAACACCATCTTCGAGCATTTAGTTTTATTTTTAGTTGGAAATACATTATCTATGTTTTCTATTTTTGATAAGGTGTGATTTGAGGGAGGTTTGGCTGCTGTTACTACCAAATCAAGAGACTACATGGATACCCACTCCCTCTCGCTAAGTCTGTAACCATTTCAATTGTTTCATTAAGTGTTGCTGCTGCTGCTGGTGTTGTTGTGGTGCTTGTTGGCGCATGCGTACAATAAACTTCTGGTGGAACCATGTAAGTTTGTCTTGTCTGGCATTTCAGACCAATTCCATAATAGTTTACTTTATTTCCTCGTTTAAGAACAAATATTTAATAAATAACTGAAAATTACGAACAGAGGATGGCGTAAAAAGCACTTTGAAAAACATATACGTATTTTATAAGAATGAAATTAGCCTTATATTATTTCAATTATGGAAATTATTTTCAACCTGTGGTCTTCAAATATTGATGATTCTTCTCATTATCTCTGAGAACTTCTAAATTGCATTAAAACTATTATTGTTATTATTTGCCATATTTAACTAAACCCATTTTTAAAATTGATTATTTAAACCTAGATTTATTGTAATTTTTTCACCGAAAATAATAATCATTATCATAACTTATAAAAAAAATTAAGGATAATTAGATGACCTACAGATCTCCAAGTTTTCATTCAGTACAATTAAATTTTATATTCGAATTAATAATTTCTTAATTGAAGTATTGCTTAATTGATTTGGTTTTGTAGGAGCGGAGATTATGCAAAGCAAATTGATCCGTTTTATTATTGCTCGTTCATTTGTTGACATTCTTTACATCTTTTACAAATAACAGGCTCGTTTTAAAAACAACACTGCTTATAAGTTAAATTGTCAATACTCATAAGTTTTGTTATAATTTATCTGCAAGTTTAGGGGTAAGCCGACCTTTCTTCAGTCCAACCTTCTGTTGTCAAATACTGATGAGAATTACTTAATCTAATATCCACCAAGGAGCGATCAGCCCTGTTGACTGGAGTGGACTCTAGCAGCTCTTTCGACAGGAAGAGATGAACTCGGCGCTGCATGTCAACGAATTTTTATAGGGTTATAGCTGCGAGTTGTTCCTATGGGACCCATTTTTAGCAAGAAGGGCGACATTTCTAAAGAGTCTTGCCCTTGTACACAACGCAGAGCTAGTGTGAAACTGGTTAGCTGACTTGAAGTGCTGGACAATCGTGAGGTTGTGAGTTTGATTCCCGGACCGGGCTGCGTGTTGTGTTCTTGAGCAAGACACTTTATTTTACGTTAACTCAGCTGTAGAAATGAGTTGCGACATCACTGGTGCCAAGCTGTATCGGCCCCTTTGCCTTTCCCTTGCATAACACTAGTGGTGTGGAGAGGGGAGGGTGGTGTGCATGGGCAGCTGCTGGCCTTCCACAAACAACCTTGCCTTCGGAGGGTAACTTTCTAGGTGCAATCCCATGGTCACTGATGACCGAAGGGGGTCTCCTCCTCAATGTTAGCTAACATATATAACATATATAAAGGTAACGTAGGCTAACGTATTCGTTTTTCTATAGGATACTTAAAAATCTGTGTAATGTAATGTTGGTTCCTATTTTTTTCTTTTTTCTTTCTTAGTCGCAGAAGTCTGGTGCAGGCTTCTGCCTGGCTGGCTCTTGTGAAACCGTCCCACCCATGCTAGCATGGAAGGTGGACGTTAAACGATGATGATGATGTACATTTTTTTTTAGGGCTGATTATTGGAAATCCCAGCCAAGGAAGTTTTGTGAATTTTGTAAATGTTGGCTTACTGAAAATAAACCAGTTGAGTATAATTTTGGCCAATTTCATTTTGCCATTTATTTTGTTATTGTTTGATATCTCTTTGCATTTGGGTTTTGCAGTCATTCACAGAGCAACCATAGTTGTGGCTGTGTGGTCAAGAGATTTGCTTCCTGGTCGTATGGTTTAGGGTTCACTTCCACTTGTGTGGCACTTTGGGCAAGTGTCATCTGCTATAGCCCTGGATCATTGTGATTGGATTTGGTAGATGGAAACTGAATGAAGCCCATCATGTGTGCGGGTGCGGGTGTATCTTGTTTCAGTCATTAGACCATGGCCATGCTGGGGCTTCGCTTTCAGAAATTTTTAATTGAACACATCAACCCCAGTCTTTTTTTTTTCAAGCCTCATACTTCTTCCGTTATCTTTTGTCTTTTACTCGTTTCAGTCATTGCACTGTGGCCATGCTGAGGCACTGCCTTTCAGAATTTTTAGTCAAACTTATTTTTTAAACCTGGTACTGATTCTGTTGGTCTCTTTTTGCCAAACCACACAGTAAACAAACCAAACTCTATGATGTTTCCATCCATCAAATCCACTCACAAAGCTTTGGTTGTCCTGGGACTATTATAAGAGCAAAAATAATATTTCTTCTACATAATTAAATGAATGCAAACAGAATGCTATTATGTTTTATGACCGAAATAAACTATAGTCTAATGGCTGTTATTCACTTCAAATTTTTATACATTTGCAAATCCCTGCCTATTTCAGAAGAAACATATGAAATAATTTTAAATTTAAAAACAATTTTTTTCAGAGTATTGAATTTCATGAGAAGGGGAAACGCCATCAAGAAAATGTGCGGAAGAAAATTGATGCAGTTAGTAAAAATTTCTTATATTTTTCTCAACTATTTCAAATCTAGATGTATAATATTTAATATTTCTACTCATTAAGCCTTTAGTATTTAATCCAGTTTTATCTGGCCCCAAAAGTCTACCTGTTCTATGTTGATCCTGACCATATCCAATCTTTCACACCTTCACTACAATGTCATTCTAAAAATTTACAATCATGTTATTGAAATCTCAGAGCTACAAGATAATAAAGCATTAATTCAAAATAATCTGACTAAATAAGATTACATTTAACAGGATAATCTGAATGCTAAAGGATTGATGTCGTCCCCTTTTTCTCCAGCTTCTAAATAATTTGAATAAGCAGTAAATATATTAAGGGGTTGTTGTTATAGTTGTTAGACCATCAAATCTGCTCCAAATACATAGATGATCAAGTGTGTTCCGACTATGACCATCCCAGATATTTTATCCAAGCATAGTATATCCAGGACTATCTTATCCAATGTGTCATGTCCTTCTTAAAGATGGTATAATTTGAGGAAAATTTAGTTACAGATTGAAGCAAGATGAGTAAATGTATAACAAATAAAGACAGAGTAAGATGAAGGGAATGAAGTCAGATCTAGGAAGTCGCAGTTACACCTGAAGCTAATTGCCACATGTGCCTCCTTGCCAAAATGTGATTTCAAATAAAAATTCCTACATTAAAGTGTTGAATATAGATTAATGTATATCATTTGTAAAATATAGTACCATTAATATTCAAAATCACACTATATTGAGTATTTTCTAGCAAATAAGTTGTTTTAAATTACAATATTTGCATCATCTGACCTGAATAAATATCATTTGAAATTTCAGAGGAGAAAAATGCTTGCACCTTGACTTGATATTCTAAAACCAAGGTGTTCTGTAAAGAGCATTGGTGATGGTGCCATGTAAAAAGCACCCAGTACACTCTGTAAAGTGGTTGATATTAGGAAGGGCATCCAGGTGTAGAAACCAGGCCAAAACAGTCTATGGAACCTGGTGCGGCCTTACCAGCTCCTGTCAAGCTGTCCAAACCACACCAGCATGGAAAATGGTATTTAAATGATGGTGATAATGATGATGTGTGTCTGTCTCCAACAGTAAGGAATTGACATATTGACCAAAAAATAACTTCTATTTATTCTTCCCAAGTTAACCCCCCCCCCTTGTCGTCATTGTCTTCATCATAAATACGGTGAAACCATGCTTACTCTGATGGAGACCTTTAAGCAACGACACCGGTTTTCACAAAAATGAATCATATAAGAAAAAATATGACAAAGTCTGCAAATTTATAAGTGTGTGACTTGATTCAGTTTCAACAACAAAATAGTTGACTTCATTGTCATTTAAAGGCATTTCCTTTGCAAACTTTAACATAAGCAATTGTTGACGTTATGGCACGTCATATCTTTTCACTTGATTTGACATATTTTGACATATCCACAAAATATTGTTTATAAAAATAATACAAATTTCCTCACATAGTTTTGTTCTTTAAGATACTATATTGGTAGGCAGCACTCAATGCTGTTATTTATTTAGAAACTCAGGTGTAAAATGAGACCCATAAGTGGATGTGACAACCTTTCTAGTGTGCCAGTGTCACAATAAGATGCACCCAATATGCTCTGTTAAGTGGTTGGAGTCAGAAAAGGCAACCAGTATAGAAAGAAACCATGCTGAATATGGAATGTACAAAGATGTGTTCCTCCGTATAGGAAGACAGTAACTCCTAACATGAACTAATTTAGACTGTGACAATCAGTCCAATCTTTGCAAGCCAGAAGAATTATTAGCACCGCCTGACTGGCTTCCGTAGGATTTCGAGCGAGATCGTTGCCAGTGCCCCTGGACTGGCTTGTGCGGGTGGCACATAAAAGACACCATTTCGAGCGTGGCCGTTGCCAGTATCGCCTGACTGGCCTTCGTGCAGGTGACACGTAAAAGCACCTACTACACTCTCTGAGTGGTTGGCGTTAGGAAGGGCATCCAGCTGTAGAAACTCTGCCAAATTTAGATTGGAGCCTGGTGTTGCCATCCGGTTTCACCAGTCCTCAGTCAAGTCGTCCAACCCATGCTAGCATGGAAAGCGGACGTTAAACGATGATGATGATGATGATGATGATGATGGTAACAGCAACAATGCCAACATTGCAATAACTGTGGCATTTCCCTCATCTTTAGGTTGTTGAATATAACGTGTGATAGGTGAGAAGTTGGTACACAAAATGGATATATTATTGTATGCTTCCTTAAATCGATTATATTTGGTGGCATGAAATTTTTTTGGGTTTTTTTGAGATATTTTTTGGCAGGGGTGGGTTGGGCAGGGGGTGTAAAAAGTGCATGTTGTTTTCCATCAAATGCACTAAATAATGATTCAAAGCTATAATTTTGTTAATCCTAGTTTTCATTCGTTCAATAGATCAAAAAGAACAGCCTGTCTGAGTCAAAGAAAAGAAAAGAAATGGAGAATGACATGGAGAGTCTCAATAAGGTAAATGTTTGAATCTAGGACAGCAAGCTGGCCGAATCGTTAGCATGCCAGGCAAAATGCTTAGCAGTATTTTGTCTGCCATTACGTTCTGAGTTCAAAGGTCAACTTTGCCTTTCATCCTTTCGGGATCAATAAACTAAGTACCAGTTGTGAACTGGGGGTTGATCTCATTGATTGGCCCATTCCCTCCAAAAATTTCGGGCCTCGTGCCTAGAGTAGAAAAGTATATATATATATATATATATATATATATTTATGTGTCTGTATCTGTCCCCTCCACCATTGCTTGACAACCGATGTTGGTGTGTTTATGTCCCCGTAACTTAACAGTTCAGCAAAAGACACCGATAGAATAAGTACCAGGCTTACAAAGAATAATCCTGTGGTTCAGAATGAAATCTTGTCTTTTCTCTTTTTTACAGGCAGCTTTAGAAGCTTTTAAGAAAGATATAATTAATGACCCTTCATTAGCCAAACAATATGGTATCTCTCTGCCAACCAAAAAACAAAGTAAGAAATGAATTCTTTATTTAATTTTTGATTTTGTTTCCAATTTGTTCTTATTTCTGTCCATTTTTCAACATTCTCTTCTTAAAACTATATTCATTGACAATGCTTAGAAAAGAATTTTTAAAGATAAAACTTCCTGCCATTTCCGGCATCAAAAGTGATCTGAGTTAAGATTTAATCTATAGAGGAAAAGTTCAATTTCTATACAAGAAAGATATTTAAAAAATACTTTATTCATCATCATCATCATCACTAAATGATGATTGTGATGGCGATGATGTTGTGGTTCTTTAAACTACATAAACCTTTTAAATGCTTTGAAAACTTATTGTGTAATTATATTTCTTTAATTCAGGTGGTTCTGATAATGATATTCCTGTTAACAAACCAGTTCTTCAGACAGAAACAGTGGCTGCAGAAACTACAGATTCCGAAAATCCAGATAATATTGGTAAACCTGAAGAGGAAGAACAGCAAACTGAAGAGGAAGCAACAGACTGGTATGAAGCTGTTTCAGATGAAGGCTACCATTATTATTGGAACACTAAAACTAATGGTAAATTCTTTGAATACCTCTTATTTATCTTTGCATTTTAAGTCTTGAATCTTGTGGTTATTTGTTTCAAATGGCCAACTCTGTCAGACTTTACACACTATTAGCCATCCTATCCTCCTCATCATTATCATCATTTTAATGTCCACTTTCCCATGCTCACATGGGCCAGATCGTATTTGTTGAGGCAGATTTTCTACAGCCAGATGGATGCCCTTCCTGTCACCAACCCTTACCTTTTCCAAGTAAAGTAATATTTCCCTATAACCAGACATGTCTCAAAAGACCGGAAATGAAGGACACTGCTTGTACGACTGTGACACTCACAGCTATTTCTTGATATTTAGGAAAGGAGGCAGTCACAAAAACAAGCACAAACACATATACATGCATAAATATATGTATATGCATACACATACACATACACACACACATGGCAAGCTTCTTTCAGTTTCCACTTACCAAATCCACTCACAAAGCATTGGTTGGTCCTAGGTACCATTCAGTGGGACTGAACCTGGAACCATGTGGTTGGGAAGCAAACTTCTCACCACACAACCACGCTTACACCTCTGTTAGGTCTTCTTTCAACCATTTACCTATTTACCATAATTTCTTGACAAATTTATTTTTATTTATTATTTCATTCCATAATTTTGTTTCTGTCTTCAGAATCTGTTTGGGAAAAACCAAAGCAGTACTACAGTCTTCAAGAACAAGGTCTCAATGAAGATGGAACAGAAATGACAGCCGAAAACAATGAAGTTACAGACTCAAAAGTAAATCTTCAATATTGGATTGCTTTACCTGATGGTCTTTTCTGTAAAACCTAGTCATTTACTAAATCATTTAGGAGCCTGTGTATTGAATGTTTGGTAGCCATCATCATCATCATCATAATGTCCACTTTTCTGTACTTGCATGGGTCAGGCAGATTTTCTATGGCTGGATGCCCTTCCTGTCACCAACCCTCACCTGTTTCCCAACAAGGTAATATTTCCCCATGGAGCACTCCTTCTTCAAACCCACAAGAGTTAACAAGTGAAACAGACAGGCAGAAACAAGAGAAATGCCCCTGTTATTTGAATACTATAAAAATATGTCTTTAAAAAGACTTTTCTTTTAAATTTACCAAAATTTGATTTTTCAATAATTTTTCAAAACTTTATTATTCATATTTACTGCTGAAAAGATCTCAAGGATCGAAACCGGTTCTGTAATGTTCTTTATAAAAGTATTTTAGCATTTCTACTTTGTCTTATTTCCATATATATATATATATATATATATATATATATATATATATATATATATATATATATATATATGTGTGTGCTAGCATGGAAAGCAGACGTTAAACGATGATGACGATGGTGCTCCAGCATGACCGCAGCTGCATGGCTGAAACGAGTAAATGAATAAAAGACTAAAAGAATATATATATATATATATATATATATATATATATATTACAAGCAGATGTAAAAATTAACTGTAGTATGACATTCTTTCTTAGTTATGTCCCTTTACATTCGTTTGAACTTCATGTACCTCTTTCTCTCTCTCTCTCTCTCTCTCTCTCTCAGCTTGATAAAATAAGTACCAGACAAATCCTGTGGTCAACGTAATCAATTAAAACCTTTCAAGACAGTCCAGTGAGTGAAACCAGTTAAAAGATGGACAGGGTTGAGCTCTGTTGTACACTCACTATGTGCACTGATTACACAATATTCAATTCCTTCTTACCATTCTCTCTTACGAGTGTAGTTGGAATTCTGTAGAACTTATTGATCATTCTGTTTGTACAGATTAAGTAGCAATAAAGAAATCTTATTAGGGGCTGCTGGAAAGTTCCTAGTTTTGGGGAAAAGAAAATACAGGAGAATCAGTTAATTATGATTTTATTGAACATATTCCCTTCTCAGATTCACACACTTATTGCAGCTGTTTTTCAATGAAAGAACACAGAAGGTTGGGCCTCCAACCAGAACTTTTGCCCTTAAAGCCAGGAACTTTTCAGCACACCCTCGTATCTATTCAGTAATAGTTCAATTTTATCATCTTTGAATTTTACTGAATTACTTTGTAAAGCTGTTTATTGATACTTCTAATTTTTTTTAGGAATCTGAAATTGAAAAAGAAGCAGAGAAAACAGAAGCAGTCAAAACAGAAGCAGATAAAACAGAAGCAGATAAAACCGAATCAGATTTGAAACCTTCATCCATTCCTGCAAAATCTCAGACAAATCGCTGTTCTTCCCGCTCTGCCTATGGTCAATGGACAACGTATGAAAAAACAACGTATGGACTTTCAACATATTTAATGAATCCCTCCATTTTCTTTGTTCTCAATTATATTGCAGAAGTATCATTAGTGGGGACGAGGGTAGTCTGTTCTGGATTCCAGTCTGATTTGGCATGGTTTTCTATGGCTGGATGCCCTTCCTAATACCAACCACTCTGAGAGTGTAATGGGTGCTTTTATGTGCCATCAGCATGGGTGCCATTTGCATGACACCAGTATCTGCCACGACTGTGATTTTTCTCAGCTTGATGGGTCTTCTTCTCAAGCATGACGTAATGCCAAAGGACTTGGTCATTGCCTCCATGAGGCCCGACGCTCAAAAGGAACTCAGCCACTTTGCTTCCGTGAGGCCCAACACTCAAAAGGAATTCAGCCACTTTGCCTCTGTGAGGCCCAACACTTGAAACGTGTTCTTTATGTGCCACCAGCATGGGTGCCAGTTACCACAACTATGATTTCACTTGGCTTGATGGGTCCTCTCAAGCACAACATATCGCCAAGGGTCTTGGACACTAGTCATTGACTCTGTGAGGCTCAAAGTTTGAAGATCATGCTTCACCACCTCATCCCATATCTTCCTGGGTCTACCTCTTCCACAGGTTCCCTCCACAGTTAGAGATCAGCACTTCTTTACACAGCTCTCCTCATCCATATGCATCACATGACCATACCAGCACAGCTGTCTCTCTTGCACACCACATCTGATGCCTCTTATGCCCAACTTTTCTCTCAAAATGCTTACACTCTGTCAAACATGTACACTGACATTGCACACCCGGTAAAACATACTGGCTTCATTTCTTTCAAGTCTACGCATGTCCTTGGCTGTCAAAGCCCATGTTTCACTGCCATGCAGCATAGCTGTTCACACACAGACATCAAGCAATCTGCCTTTTACTCTGAGAGAGAGACCCTTTGTTGCCAGCAGGGCTAGGAGCTCTCTGAACTTTGCCCAGCCTAATCTTATTCTGACAGCTACGCTCTCGGAACAATCACTTCCCCTACTAACTTGGTCATTAGTTCAGGTAGTGATTCTATGTATACACACACACACAGCTACTCCTGTGCCTCAAACAGTATTTAATTTATCAACCTCGAAATGACGAAAGATATAACCTCAAAACAATCTGAATTCTGCCAATCTTTGCCTTAAAGACAAAAGTATTTGTAAAAATTAAAATATAAATCAAAATAATATGAATTAAAATATAAATTAAAATACAAATTAATTTTTTCTTTTACAGAGAATTTGTTGATTATGAGCTGCCTTCAGTTCCAGAAGAAATGCCGTTACCGACATTTTCCTCAGAAGAACCAGCCAAAATGAAATTCAAAGAAAAGCGGCTAACACTTTCAGATCTTCCTGATGGAGAAATTATTGCATTTAAAAAGCGTAAAATTTCTAAAGGTTCACGGAATATCCGTGGGAAATTAGACGACGACGACTGAGATTTTTACTTAATAAAATAAAACTTAAATAAAAATACTACAAATATTTATTTTATAAAAACCGTTTTACAAAGTGTTCTTTTTGTGATGAAACACCATTTTTAGTATCCTTAGGAACAATAGAATTACTTTGCTTGTGTGGAACAGGAATCTTAAGCTGTTGCTGTCATCATCATTTAATGTCTGTTTTCCATGCTGTCATGGGTAAAAGAGAGTTCATTGAGGTAAGTTTTCTAAGGCTGGATGCTCTCCCTGTTGCCAACATTTGACTCTGTTTCCAAGTATGGTAATATTTCTCCATGACTTGACATATTCTTCATGGAAAACTGGAAATAAACAACATGGTTTGTATGATGGTGATGCTCTCTTACAACCATGATGCCAATTCTAGTATGAAACAGTCAGTGATATTTGAAACTGTGTCCTACATGTGAAGAACTGTGATATTTGAACTGTGTCCTACATGTGAAGAACTGTGATATTTGAACTGTGTCCTACATGTGAAGATATTTGAAGACTGAAAAGAAATGGGTTGTGTGTGTTTATGTAAGAAGCTTGCTTCCCAACCACATGGTTCTGGGTTCAGTCCCACTTGGATAAGTGTCCTTTGGTATAACCTTGGGCTGACCAAAACCCATGAGTAGATTTGGTAGACAGAAACTGAAACGTGTGTGTATGCGTTTGTGTCCCCTCCCCCCACTGCTTGATAATTGATGGTGTGTTTATGTCCCTGTAACTTAACAGTTCAGCAAAAGAGACTGATAGACCAAGTACCAGGCTTAAAAAGAGGAAAAACTACTGGGGTCAATTCATTTGACTAAAATTGCTCAAGGCAGTGCCCCAGCATGGCCGCAGTCTAATGAACGTAACAAGTAAAAGATAAAATAAGATGTAATGTCATCTTGCATAAATCAGAGCAGACGAGAGTGCTGAAAGACAAACTGGAGCATTAGAGGTTTCGGCTATTGTGTGCAAGAGCAGAGAAAGTGAGGTTGGGGGACTAAGAAGTACATTTTGCAATCACAAGGTCCCTGGTTCAATTGTACTCTCATCATATATTGTTGTTATATTGTCATTATATAAATTTGTAATCTGTAGTCATTATAAATTGTTATATATTATTATATAGACATTATATATTGTATATATTGTCATTATATATTCTCATTGTATATAGTCAAATACATATATTTGTTCTGCACCAGTTATGTTCTCAGGATTTTAATAACTTGCCCTTAGGCAAGTGGGTGCTTTTATATGCCACTAGCACGAAGGCCAGTCAAGCGGTACTGGCAACGGTCCAAAATGGTGTATTTTATGTGCCACCTGCACATCTCCATTATTTAGTTTGGAAAATACATAAAGTTTCTCATGTGAAATTATGGTAGAAAGATTAAACTGACATCAAACACTTTAAAAGAGGTGAATTTATATTCTGTAAATTGTGCCAAATATTGGCTTGAAATGATAGTCATTTTACTAATTCCTGCTGAATTCTTGATCATTTTCAAAACTAACTGAAATTCCAAGATTATATATTTTGTGAAAGATATATAAAGCAAAAGAACCAAGACTGTAAATATTTATTTTTTTCTTTATTTCTTTAAAAATTCTAGCTTACTTTCATTTGATCAAATAAATTAGGTTTTGTTATAATAACTTGCTCATATACATTCCAAATATCTGAAGAAGAACCAAAAACGTCATCATTGGAACAGTCACATGATTTTCTGGACCACCTTCTGCAAAGAAAATAAAGAGAAAGGCTCATTACTCAGTTAATATATTAATACAAGTTTCACACTAAAAGACAGGCAAAATAAATGGTAGATAAGGGGAGGAGGAGGAGGTGAAAGGGGTGGCAGTGGTGAGTCCCAAGCCATCAACTAATCAAGTGGACCCATGTCCAAAGGTATTCTAATCATGGCCATCTGGTCTTCTTTTTGGCATAGGCTGTATCTAGGTCAATGATTCTCAACCCTTTTAATATCCAGGCCAGATCCAAAACTGAGACCTTTTAAGGGTCTGCACCAAAAAAAGTAAAACACAAATCAATTAAAGAAAATTTGATTATAGAGCAAAGACTGCCAGAGGCTTCTGGAAGGATGCCTGAGGGGCAATATGGCCCTGGGAGCCACAACTGAGAACTGCTGATCTAAGTTCACATTAACCAACATATCCTTGTCTTTCTTTAAGGGTGTAATTTTGAGTGAGATTCGGTTGCCATCTTCAGCAGTTTGAGCAACCATTTACATTACCAAATACAGTGTGGATTATAAATATACAAAGTCACTTCTATAAATATTCAATGTTGCTTCAGAAAATACCATAAACAGTTTACTTGGGAACAGATGAATTCAAAATAAATGAAAATATTGCAAAAGGAATACTTACTGCAGCCAAGAAAATCATGTAGTTTCACAGACAGTCGGTGGACTGTTTCACAATATCTACAAAATGTAATAACAAAACAAGCTAAATTTAATCCTTCAGCCTTCAGATTACTCTCTTAAATGTAATGCTTATTTAATCACATTGTTTTGAATCAATCATGCATTATCTCATAGCTTCGAGGTTTCAATAATGTAACTATTTATTTTTAGAATAACAATGTAGTGTTGCTATGAGAGGCCAGATTTGGTCAGCTTGAGCACAAACCAAGTAGGACATTTGAGCTGGATATTGCTGGTTTAACCCTTGCGTAACCAACCTAGCTGAAACCACCTCTGGCTCTGTAGTACAAATGTCTTGTTTTCATAAGTTTTGAATTAAAATCTTCCACCAAATCTTAGTCACAATTTATGTTCCTAACACTAGCTTAATGATGATTAAATTATTTTACAAAATTCTTTTTGTTATATTTAAAGTAATTGAGAGAAATACAGAGCTTCTCAACAGAAATACAGTAACAAAACAGTTAAAATATATAATAGAGAAACAGACGCTTGTTTGCCAAATTTGTGCCAAAACTGCTTTCAGCTGACCAAAAAGACACTTGGGTTTCAGTTGCACAAGATCTCCTTGATTGTGTTGAGAATGATGAAAACTTTTTGAAAATTTTGCATAGGCCTCAGAGCAAGTATCACCAAGCTTTTGGCAAAATTTGATGTAGATTCTCTGCTCAACTTTTCTCTGTAATGGTCAATACGACAATCACACACTACACACCTTCCTTGCAAGCACTGCTGTAAACAGCAGAAGCGAGCTAGAATGTTAAAACTTAGTGCACATGCACAACACTCTCCATGCTTTAGCTTTGTTACTATAGCAACCGTCCGGATACTTATTGATCAGACCATGCATTTGTTGGATTTTAATAACAAATTTTTAGTAAAATATTAAATAGTGAATGTTAATGATCCATTAATTATAGTACTAAAGATGGAATCTAATGATCTTACCCGGTGCCAATGGAGACTTTATCTGTTTCTGCAGCATTAACTCCAATGTTAGTTGAACAGACTATAAAATTAAGTACAAGAAATTTAAAAATAATTCAAATGTTCACATATTTTTTGGCTTAGCCACTCTATAGGGTAGTGGTTTTTCTAGACTGACCGTTGTATGTCCACGCTAAGTAATATAACTGAGAGAAACATTGTAATTGTGTCGCTGTGGTCATTTGATACATTGTACCTATCGACCTTCTGATCCCTATTCCTCCTCTCCACCATATTTCAACCCTTCACCTTAACGGTAATTCTGTGTGTGGTTGTTTGATGGACACATTGATACCTTCCTGTTCTGCTTCCCAAAAGTTCACCATTGTTTACCTCATGTCTTGTTTTCTCACCATCATAAGCTACTCCTGTTGCATGGCCTTCATATTTGCCACCAAACCAAACGCTCATTTTCCTACATTTCCTCACTCCCAGATGGAGAACCAGAGAATTAAAATGCCACTTTCCTACACTCCTCTCATGGAGAACTTTACAATGTTCCAAATATTCTACTGATTAATTTTTTCTGCCTGAGATCATCACCAATTTCCCTAGATTCTGCTTTTACTCTCACAATAAAATAATATTCTATTACTGATATTAGAACTATTTTAGAAAATGGTTAAAATTCTGTTAGCTAAGCAAACCAACCAAAGTTTGTGTTAATATTTACTAGTTTAGTGTAAAATGGTGTTGATGTGGAAGTTTTCAAGGAACGTCTGGACAGGTTTCTGTCTGAGATACCAAATGAACCCACATCGCGGCAGGAGATGCAAAGAAGAGCAGCTCTGTCTAACTCGCTACTTCACCAAAAACAATAACGGAAACAACACCGAGTAACTACAGGTGGTGCACCAGCATGACCTCAGCCCTGGGCTGAAATCAGGAAAAGATTCAAGTTCATAATCTTGCTTATTTGCCTACAAAATAACTCAGAAGGGGTTGCCAATGAAACTAAAATCCAATAAAACCTGTGACTCTATAACTACAGCCAGTAATAATCCTTTTCCATGACAGACAAAATTTTGAAGGAGAAGGTTAGTCGGTTACATTGACCTCAGCGTTCAAATGGTACTCTATTTCCTTGACCCTGAAAGGACAAAAGGGTAAAGTTGACCATCGTAGAATTTGAATGCTGAACTAAAAGCCTGAAGAAATGCCACAAAGCATTTCGCCTGGCATGCTAACAATTCTGCCAGCTCACCAGATCATTTATCAATATATCGTCTTTGCAATAAGGTATAAAAATGTAATATATAAATACACATACCTATTAAAATTAAAAACAAAGCAAAGTAATATCCCTTCGTCATTTTGGCTGGTAAAATATATTCTGTTGCTTTTCACTCTAATTTATCGTTTTAAATGTTGAATATATCAAATATTTGGATAATAAATAACAGCAGTCAACTTAATACATGTTTAGTGAACAATAGACTATAAGGAGGAAAAACAACAACAAAAACAAACAACAAAAGTGTTTTTTAGTGGTGAACAAAAGTCAATATTTCTTATCTATTCATAGGAAATTGTGTCAAAAACCAGCTCTGCCATTATCTTTGGCATTTGATTTTTGACCTAATTGTTTAACATTTTAATAGATCAGCAATTTTGAGGGGAGGGGGTAAGTAGATTACACCAACCCTAGTACTTGACTGGTACTTTATTTTATCGATCCTGCAATGAAATCAAACTAGGTGGGAGTTGAACTTAAAGCATAAATAATCAGAAGAAATGTCGTTAGGCATTTTATTCAATATTCTAACGATTTTGCCAACTGAACTGTGTAACAATTTGTTGAATTATGGGAGTGAAGAGGAGAGAAAATGGTGGAGCTGCAATTATAGAATATTATAAAGTAGGATAACCTCGAGCTGACCAAAGCCTCACAAATGAATTTGGTAGATGGAAACTGAAAGGAGCCCATCGTATACATATGTACATATGTATGTATGCACGCTTGCATGTATGTATATATGTATGTATGAATGTGTGTATGTATGTATGCATGTATGTATGCATGTATATATGAATGTATGTTTGTATGTATATATGAATGTATGTATGCATGTATGTATGCATGCATGTATGTATATGTGTGTATGTATCTATGTGTGTGTGTATGTACGTATGCATGCATGCATGTATGTGTGTAAGTATGCATGCATGTATGTATGTATATGTGTGTGGGTGTGTGTGTCTTTGTGTCTGTGTTTCTCCCCACCCACTTGATAACTGGTTTTGGTGTGTTTAAGTCCTCATAGGTTCAGCAAAAGAGATCAATAGAACAAGTATCAGGCTTTAAAAGAAACTAAGTCTTGGGGCTCAATTCATTCGACTAAAAATTCTTCAAGAAAATGCTCCAGCATGGCCACAGTCTAATGACTGAAACAAGTGAAAGATTAAAGATAAGAGATAAAAGATTATCTCTGAAAGTTGTCAACTTTCTTGTGCATAACAGGGCCACTTGAAATCTCTCTACCAGGCACCTGCTGTTAGTAATTACTCAGGGTAGGCAGTTGGTGCTGTTTATGTAGTAAAACACACACAAAAAATAAACGAAACACAGGCATGCGACTGAGTTGAAGGCAGATTTACTTCTGCCTTTGTAGAATGTAAAGAAAATGTTGTTGTAGGAATGTACGCAGCATTACTATGTGCAACTTTAATACTGAGATTGAAAAAAGGTGGCAAGTTGGCAAAAATGTTAGCATGGCGGGCGAAATGCTTAGCAGTATTTTGTCTGTCTTCGTGTTCTGAGTTCAAATTCCGCCGAGGCCAACTTTGCCTTTCATCCTTTCAGGGTCTATAAATTAAGTTCCAGTTGCATACTGGGGTCAATCTAATTGACTGGCCCCCTTCCCAAAAATTTCAGGCCTTGTGCCTAGAGTAGAATTTGCCCCTGCTTTTCAATCTCCAAGTGGACCATGGAAGAGCTTTCAAGGAAGTCTGCAAATACTTGAGAAATTGTTTCAAACACGATGCTGTGGGAGTTGAAATTCATTCTTCTGGTACTTCACTTGTGAGAATTCTTCATCATCCTTTAAAGTCTGTTTTCCATGCTGGCATGGCTTGGATGGTTTGACAGGATCTGATAAGGCTAGAATAGAAACCACACTATGTTATTTTGGTACAGTTTCTATGGCTGGGTGCCCTTCCTAATGCCAACCTCTTTAAAAAGTGTAGCAGCTGCTTTTTATGTGGCACCAGCACCAGTGCTTTTTACATGGCACTGGCACCAGTGCTTTTTACGTGGCACGTGGCACCATGAACCATCACTGACAGGGTCACCAAGTACCTTGCAAGACAAAAACCCCTCATCTGAGAATAGTGAGGTATATTGAGAAGCCAGTTGAGAGATTTAAGGTAGGAAGGGAACAGGTATGGATGCCTCGTTGTAGAGTGATACTGAAAAATTTCCAGAAGGATAATTCTTTGTTGAAATACGAAGACATCACAAAACAAAAATCATTGAATTAAAAGCATTCAGCTGAAGTTGTTTAATGGTAAATGAAAGAAGAAAAGTTTAAAATAACCCAAAACATTTTGGATAGGTTAATCAACATGTATAAAGATTATCAATTTATTAATCAGGGGTGATATTACAAAAAAATAATTCTAAAATCAGTTATTCAACAATTTAAATATTAAATACAAACAAATCTTCATATAGTTTCCGTTTGAGAGAGTTCGTAAGAAATTGAATCAACAGACATAAAGCTTGAATTTGTTTCACCAGCTGATATCACTTCAAACTGTGGAGGCGATTCTAAAGACTGCAAAAATAAATAAATTGTAATGAATTATAGAATTAATATTCACAAACAAACTTGTGTTTATACACATATATACACACACATAAACAGATGTAAACTCAGTAACAAAAGACACCTCTACGTAGGCACAAGGCGTGCTAGAAATAGCAGCCAAATCTGCTGCAAAAGTTACTCTGCTCCTTTACAAAAAGGGAGGAGATATTGAACAACATTGATGTTATCATCCTCATCACCAGCATTGTTATCATCACTATCATCATTATCATCATCCTCATCATCATCACTATTCTCCTCCCTCTTATCATCATCATCATCCTCACCACCATGCCACCACTGCCCCACTTTCCCGCCATCATTTTACATCCACTTGGACTAAATCAAGACAGAAATTACAATCTCTACTTTGGATAAACATTATGTTTAACAAATTTGAGTGGAAAACAATTTAAAACAACAATGGATAAAGACAATGACAAGAAAATGTGCAAACTTACGCGTTTTCCAACAATAATAATGTAGGGGTAACCAATTCGTTTTGCTTCATACAACCTTCTGCCAACTGTCATTTGTAATCTATCATCAATCACAACTTCTCCATTGATATGTGGTCTAGATGTCAACTGATCACTGAGGGAAACAGCTAAACTAAATGTTTCTTCACTCTTGTAACCTTCCTGTGAAGAGAGCAGAACAGTTGAAGGATTTTAAACTAACAAAAAATGGAGATAATTTATAAGACTTAAGAGTGAATAAATCGACATTGAAAGAACATCTCTCCTCTTCCCTTTATAGAAAGATATACTCAGCAGTCACCATATCTGCTGGTGTATAAGATGTGTTTTTTCCATTTTCAAATCTATCAAAGAACCTCCCTGCATCTAATACAGCCATATTACTAATAATAAAATACTGCAGCCAAATTATTACAAACTTCTACTACTACTACTACTACTACTACTACTACTACTACTACTACTACTACTACTACTACTACTACTATTACTACTACTAGACCATCAACTGAGAGGGAGCAATCGAAATATGAAATATCATGAAAGGGTGGAAGGTGGTGCTGGTAACATCTCCCCAGCAACCTAACAGGCGGGCATCCTAAATTTCATGGTTCAACAGTTTCAAAATGACCAAATGACCCCTCACAACACAACCATATTTACTGAATCAAACAACTTAACCCTTTCGTTGAGATTTCTGTTGAGATGCTCTGAGTTTCTTTTAATTAATTTTAAATATAACAAAGAATTTAGTAAAATAACTTCATTATCCCTAAGCTAGTGTTAGGAACATAAATTGTGACTAAGGTTTGGTGGAAGATTTTAATTCAAAACTTATGAAAACAAGACATTTGTACTACAGAGCCAGAGGTGGTTTCAACCAGGTTGGTAACGAAAGGGTTATACTTTTAAAATAATCAAAAAATCAAACTAACCTTCTGAGGAATGATACAAACTTGATAAGGAGCAATGATACTTGGCCATGAAATTTGCCGTTCTGAAGACAAAACTTCAATCGCAGCTTGAAGAATTCGAGTTACTCCCAAACCAAAACAACTCATCTCAGCAAAACTTAAAAAGAAGAGAAAATATTTAAGAAAAATATTCTTAACAATAATTGAACTGGTTTAATTAAAAATAAAATTGTAAGTTATTGTTTTTGTAGTTAAATACATAAACATGGAGAATAAGTTAAGAATATTTACACTTCAATTGGGAATAAACACCATAATCTTTTGGCATTGCGGGTCAGTTTAGAGCAAATAATGTTCTTCATTTCGTACTCATTGAGTAACGTACTTTACAAAGTAGAAAGATAATGAAGGACACATTTCAGTAAAGCAGTTTTTTTTAAAAATCTATTTTTCATTTTACTCTAATTTTTTATTTTATCCTAAGACAATATTATTTTATTGAAAATTTAATTCAGGCTTGTATACAAGTTGTTTTATATTTATTTATAGGGCTCGTATATATATATATATATATATATATAGTTAGAAATATTGCATTTCTAAATCTCTCAGAGAGATTCATACAGTAGCAGCACGATAAAGTGATGGTATGTTGTCAACTTAATGTGGCAGTCCCAGGAAAGGGAAGAATGCTACTGCTATTTAGCCCCAGGAAACATCGTTTCCAGTTGGCTACTCCAGACTGATGAAGAGCAATAACTCTGAAACTAGTCTCTGAATGCTGGCTTTTCTGAGAGGAGGTGCTTATCTCCCCTGTTTGAAAACTTAAGGACACAGAACGCTTGTGTCACATAGCCAACTGGAAACGATGTTTCTTGGGGCTAAATAGCAGTAGCATTCTTTCCTTTCCTGGGACTTCCACATTAAGTTGGCAACAAACCATCACTTTACATATATAGTATTTAATTCTTTTGGTATTTTTCTTTTTTGTGTGTGGTAATGGTGGGGATATCTCGAAGTACACTAGCACAGGAGCCAGTCCAGCGGCACTGGCAACGACCACACTCAAATGTTGTTTTTCACGTGCCACCAGCACATGTGCCAGTAAGGCAACACTGGCAACGATCACGCTTGAATGGTGCTTTTCACGTGTTACCGGCACGGGAGCCAATCCGTGGCCCTGGCAACGATCACACTCGGATGTGCTCTTAACTTTCCACTGGCACGAGTGCCAATCAGGCAGTACTGTTATTGGCCACGTCAGCGATTTTGATTTATTTATGTATGTATATAAATATAAATTATGTAATTACCATATTTTATTATCATTGTTGACATATGTTGCATTGAATAAAGATGAATACTTTTGGCTAAGATAAAAGGAATGACCAACCTGAAAAAGAAATGTGGGAAAGAAAAGAAAAAAAACACTTCTTTAAACTGAATGAAATGTTATTAATTTAAAAGGAAATGTACAAAACCTGATAAATTAGCAAGCACTACTCAGTTATTGCCCCTTGTCACTTCAATTCAAATGTCAGAGGATTCAATTGGAACCCATCTGTATCTAAGTATGAATTGGCAACATCTTTGGATTAATCATTAAGCAAGATAAGTATATGCTTAGGGCATCAAGGGAAGTGGTGGGGTACCACAGAAATGGTAAATGGTCTACGGCACAAAAGAAATCACTTTAAACCTGCTAAAATAATATTCAAAATGGTTTATATGATTGAAAATATTTCAAAATGTTTATGGTGTCCTATTGAAGTTCTGACCAAAGACTTTGTAATTAAAAAAAAGTAGGAGAAATTTTTTCAAATATAAACAGAGTGGAAGTATACAAAAATAAGTATTATTTTCCATCTTACTGTTAGTTTTGTTTCATTTTGAAACATTTGTTTGCAACTGTCACATAATGTCAGGGCAACCCGTCAGAGTGTAAGTATCTTGAGAGAAAAGCTGAACATTAGAAGCATCGGTTGTGGCGTGCAAGAGAGACGATTGCGCTGGTATGGACATGTGGTGAGAATGGAGGAGGATAGCTGCGTGAAAAAGTGCCACACCCTAACAGTTGAGGGAACCCGTGGAAGAGGTAGGCCCAGGAAGACCTGGGCTGAGGTGGTGAGGCAAGACCTTCGTACATTGGGCCTCACCGAGGCGATGACTACGGACCGAGACCTTTGGAAATGGGCTGTGCGTGAGAAGACCCGGCAAGCCAAGTAAGATCGTTGCCAGTGCCCCTGGACTGGTTCTTGTGCGGATGGCACATGAGATGCACCATTTTGAGCGTGGCCGTTGCCAGTACCGCCTGACTGGCTCCTGTAGGATTTTCGAGCGAGATTGTTGCCAGTGCCCCTGGACTGGCTTGTGCGGGTGGCACATAGGGGACACCATTTCGAGCGTGGCCGTTTTCGTGCGGGTGACACGTAAAAGCACCCACTACACTCTCTGAGTGGTTGGCGTTAGGAAGGGCATCCAGCTGTAGAAACTCTGCCAAATCAGACTGGAGCCTGGTGTTGCCATCCGGTTTCACCAGTCCTCAGTCAAATCGTCCAACCCATGCTAGCATGGAAAGCGGACGTTAAACGATGATGATGACACATGCACGCAGTAGACTTCTTTCAATTTTTGTCTGTGATGTTCATACTTTTTCCAAGAATAACAGTAAAATAAATATAAAATCCAAGTTTGAATATTTTCATAGAAAATGCTTTTTTTTTCTACCTCAATACCAGCTGAAGTTTTACATTCTGATCCACATTTTGGGCAAATAGTTTGTTTATTTCTGTCTGAAAAAAGAAATAAGACATTTTAAACAAGTGACTTAAAAATGTATGTATGCATAAGTTTTCAAACATGGAATCTACCATCCAGTTTTATGAAGCAATGCCATTCAATTTCACAGCAGGTCTTCTGAAATGGCCAGTGAAAGTTCTAATGCAATCTGAAGGAGGCATTGAGGCTAGTGGAGTAATCTGTAATTTGCTCAATTCTCAGCTGACTGATAAGAAATGGCCATTTGTACAGAAATACTATGCTGCTTTTATAGTCGTTGACAAAATCTCAATATTTCAATTTAAAAATTGGTGTCTGACTTTGATTGAATGTGTGTGTGTGTGTGTGTATTGTGGCACTCTGTCGGTTACGACGACGAGGGTTCCAGTTGATCTGACCAACGGAACAGCCTGCTTGTGAAATTAATGTGTAAGTGGCTGAGTACTCCACAGACACGTGTACCCTTAACGTAGTTCTCGGGGAGATTCAGCGTGACACAGAGTGTAACAAAGCAGGCACAACAGAAACAGGAAGATAGAGTGAGAGAAAGTTGTGGTGGAAGAATACAGCAGGGTTTGCCACCACCCCTCTGCTGGAGCCTCATGGAGCTTGATGCAACCCTATGGCTCACCAGATCTTGTATAACCATCCAACCCATGCCAGGATGGAAAACAGATGTTAAATGTGTGTGAGTGTGTACGTACATACATACATACATACATACATGCATACATACATGCATGCATACATACATACATACATACATACATACATATATATATATATATATATACACAAGCATACTAGTGTGTACAACAGTTGCCTCAGAGAAACTTCTCAAAGAGACTTCTGTGTTTTTTAACAAAGAGCTTCACTTAGAATCCTTGTAGACCACCAGACACAATGTTTCAAACTGATTTGGTCTCCTCAGTGAATACCTTCAGCATTTTGAGCTAAGCTGAAAATGGTTGGTCTGATATAGAAATTTACTGATTTGCACATTTGAATATGCACTTAAAACATTATATTAAAATACTGGTGTATATACACAGTATAACATAATGTATATACAAATGTGCGATTATGTTAGTGGCAGTAGTTTGTTTGAGAGAAATCTGCCAAGTAGAGAGCAAATACAGTTGTAAAAATTCATTCTTACTTACCGACAAGTTCTATATTTCTTCCATATTTACAACTAGAAAAGAAGAAAGTCAAGTAGAATTCGTGAATAACTAGGAACAGGAGTGGTTGTGTGGTAAGAAGCTTGCTTCCCAACCACATGGCTCTAGGTTCAGTCCCAGTGCATGGCACCTTGGGCTAGTGTCTTCTACTATAGTCTTAGGCCAACCAAACACTTATGAGTGGATTTGGTAGATGGAAACTGAAAGAAGCCCGTCACATATATATATATTGTGACTACATATATATATATATATATATATATATATATATTTGTATGTCTGTGTTTGTCCTTCCATCATCGCTTGACAACCGACGTTGGTGTGTTTATGTCCCTGTAAGTTAGCGGTTTGGCAAAAGAAACCGATAAAATGAGTACTAGTCTTACAAAGAATAAGTCCTGGGGTCAATTTGTTTGACTAAAGGTGATGCTCCAGCATGGCTGCAGTCAAATGACTACAACAAGTAAAAGAATAAACTCATAATAATAAACACTCATCAACCCCTGCTCGTTAAAATCTAATACAGACTTTTAGTTCTATATGCAAACGCGGTCGATGCCAGTGCCCTCTGACTGGCTCCCGGGCTGGTGGCACATAAAATGCACCATTTGAATGTGGTCAATGCCAGTACCCTCTGACTGGCTCCTGTGCCAGTGACACGTAAAAGGCACCATCCAAACATGGTCAATGCCAGTGCCCCTCGACTGGCTCCCATGTAAAATGCACTCACTACACTCTCAGAGTGGTTGGTGTTAGGAAGGACATCCAGCTGTAGAAACTTTGCCAGATCAGATTGGAGCCTGGTGCAGCCCCTTGGCTGACCAATAAGGAATATGAAAAAAAAAACAGAATTAAAATTTCCAAATACCTTTCACAAATAAGCAGATAATCTTCCCCAACAGAAGACGGTAAATGAAATTCATGAGATTTTTTTCCACCAATATCTCCAGTGTCTGCTTCAACTGTAGGAATAAAATGGATGAAAGTTTACCAAAGATTAGTTTACAATCTCTAAATTATAACAGAATATTTATTCTCTGATAATAGAATCAGTTTAATGATCACTTCTTAGCAAAAGATTGATTCCTGCTCAAAATATTTGAAAGCCAAATATCTAAGTTAAGAGTGAGGTTTATATTTTGGAAAAATATTTCCTTAAAAGTAAAACAAAATGTGTGTGTGTGTGTGTGTGTGTGTGTGTGTGTGTGTGTGTATGTGTGTGTGTGTACCTTTGTCTAATCATTATGCAATGGTTGTAAACGAGTACCATCACCATGCTAGTGAGGTGATTTGTTTCCAATTTTCCTTGAAATCATGTCTGACCATGGGGAAATATTACATCATCATCATTTAATGTCCGTTGTCCATGCTGGCATGAGTTGGATGGTTCAACTGGGCTGGCATGCTGGAAGGCTGCACCAGACTTCAGTCTCATTTGGCATGGTTTTTACTACAGCTGGATACTCTTCCCAATGCCAACCATTCTGAGAGTGTAAGGGTGTTTTTGCATGCCACCAGCATGGGTGCCACTAGTAGAATACCAGGGTGCGTTTACGTGCCAGCAGCATGGATGCCAATTTGTGTGACACCAGTATCTGCCATGACTGGGATTATGCTTGGCTTCATGGGTCTTCTTCTCAAGCATGGCATAAGGCCAAAGGTCTTTGTTATTGCCTCTCTGAGGCCCAACACTTAAAAGGAACTCAGCCACTTTGCCTCCATGAGGCTCAACATTTGAAAGAAACTCAGCCACTTTGCCCCCTACTTATTTTTCAACATGAAAATTATTACTAAAACACAAATGTTGATGGTATTTTAATTAAGCCATGTTAAGCAATAAAAATAAAAATTAAAAAAAAAACTTTTTCATAACAGTAGTTAATACCAACCTTTTATAAATGGTAATTTAAGACGATTAAAAATGCGACAATATGCTTCACAAATTTTTTCATATGTTTCTAATGCAGAAACCTCTGAACAATCAAATGTGTAAAGGTCTGAAAATTGAAACAGAAAACAATTTTTAAGGATAAAAAAAAAAAAATTGAAACTGAAAATTTAAGATAAGTGCCTTATTACTCTATATTAGTCATACACACTATTAATACACAAGAATTTTTGCATTAAATATAACATTATCTGGTAAAGGCAAACGTGTTTTCTATGGAGACCTAGCAGAGGACAGAGCATCATTCAACTAAATAATTCATTTACATGTCGTTTATATTATAATGAAAAAAAGCTGCTTATTTATTAGTTTTGATTATGTAACTTCTAAAAGAAAGCAACTACTAAAGTGTACATTGTCTAAAAACTTCTTTAAAATTCTGATTTTAATATATTTTTATCAAAATGTGGTTTAAATGTATTTTATTATTGAAAATTTCAACTACATAAAACTAATTATAATCCACTGCAAGAGATCATTTTTAACATTGCGAAATAGAGTTCTCTGTTTGTCTTTTCTCTCTCTCTCTGTCTCTCTCATGCACTTCATTGAGCTACTTTCTACAGAAACATCAGTAAAAACATTTTCCCAAATTATAATTTTAACCTAGTATCAGACAAATTATATTGCTTCTTGTATCTTCTCATATTTGTTGGATGTTGTTGAAGAAATAGTAAGCTGATGAAGAAAGGTGGTTTTAATTTACATCAATTGTACCAAATATAAACTCGTGAAAATAATGAACAAATAAGAAGTAATCACGTAAGAAATAAAAAAAAAAAGATAGGAAATGCTAAAACCTATTTCATTGCTTAGAATAAATAAAAAGAAACAAATATAATATTAAAAATAAAATTACAAACCACAGACCTTTCATTTCAAATTCTCTACATCTCAATAATGCATATTTTGGTGAAATTTCATCTCGGAATTTTGGGCCCATCTACAACAACAGTAAAATAATTATTTAATTATATTGAAAGGCTGTGAGCTGGCAGAAATGTTAGCATGCCGGGCGAAATGCTTAGCGGTATTTCATCTGTCTTTATGTTCTTAGTTCAAATTCTGCCGAGGTTGACTTTGCCTTTCATCCTTTCGGAGTCAATAAATTAAGTACCAGTTGCATGCTGGGGTTGATCTAATTAACTGGACTCCTCCCCCAAAATTTCGGGCCTTGTACCTAGAGTGGAAATGATTATATTGATTCCTAACTTTGGATTGTTACAAGATGACAAATGTTTGGGGAGATAATAATAGATGATTAAATTCTCATATGTACTTGGTTGGTTCTTCATTTTATCAACCCCACAAGAGGATGAAAAGCATAGCTAACCATGGGATTTGAAGTCACCAAAGGTCTCGGTGACTAGTCATTGCCTCGATGAGGCCTAGTGTTTGAAGGTCATGCTTCAACTTTTATAATCTCATGACCTACCCTTTATGGATGTACTTCCTTATTTTTAGCTGCTTTAACAACGATATGCATTTCGTTTGCATAATGTTTCTACATGTTCACATTCCTCATTTAAAATTTCTTGTAATTCTTTTCCATATCTTGTTATTTTTCACTGAGAACAGGAGTGCCAGGGTCACTTCAAATTCCCTTCTCAGTGACATCATGGTTTATATATACACACACACACACACACACACACACACATACACATGTTTTATATGCATATTCTTTATATACATATACACATTTTGCAGTCTGGCATATTTCATGCTTTTCAAGATTATATCAAAGAAAATCAAGCTAACAGCCTCACCCTCAGACTTTTATCTGATGAAGTCCACCTGTCATCTTATTTTTTGCTTCTCATACATATATGTATAGGTATGTGTGTGTGTGTGTGTGTGTGTGTGTGTGTGTGTGTGTGTGTGTGAGTGTGTATATATATATATATATGCATGTATGTGTATATACACCAGTGGCGTGCGGTGACTTCCGGGGTTGGGCATGCAATGAATTTCTCCCCCCCCCAGGGCAATTTTTCAGTAAATAAATTTTCGTATTCCTACAATTTACATAGGGGAGATTCTGAATATGCAATCACACCCGTATGACCTAGAATAAGCAGGGAATAAAAAATGGCTCTGTAGCGATGAGCCTGAAATAAGTGTATTGTTTGTATTTTTCTCTCTCTTCGAAACATCAGTACTTTCCCATCCTCACTCTCCCTTAAAAAGTCTAAAAATCATAAGTGAAATGTAATAAAGATGAAATTGGATTCTGTTAATATTTTTGCATATTCGGAATCTCTGTTAAAGGTAGGAATCAGAAAAAATTTTTTCACAGAATTCGTTTTTCAAAGGGGTGCGATTCTGCATTAGCCCCTATACCTATTGGTTGAGCTGAATCAAATTGAAATGATTTAATTAAGTGAATACATTTAGTTACATTACATGGCCATGGTTTTAGATCGTTACGCTCTGGAAGACAAGTCAGGTGTTTTATCATGCTACTTGTCAATTCTGGGAAAATTATCGATACTCAAGCAGACTGTTCTGAGACTTACTGAACTCCGTATATTAAAAGACTACGTATCACGCACGCACATTGAAAATACACTCATATACATGAATACACACACAATGAAAGACAGTGAAAATTCAACATTATAAAAAGCCCCCCAAAACTGTTGTGGCAGAAGTCAACATCTCTGAGACATTTACGGCCGTAAATAGACTACACCCAGCAGCACAGAAAGGAAAACCTATGTAGGCTAGGCGTGACGAAGAAGTTGAACCATTTCTCCTGCCAAACAATACTGACGTAAGATGGTCGCACCTTACATTATAACAAACACTAACCAAAACCTGTAATATATGCCCTTTAATATATTAATTTTTTTTTTAAGGTTCTAAAATGTTATTTACCTCATTTATAAATTAATTCAATTCTTCGATGTTGAAATTCTAATGAAGGAGGCTTGGATCTAGGTTAGAAACCATTGCTTTCTCTATTGGCAAGAAATCTTGAAATAAACTGAATAATGACATACATGCATACGTACATACAATGTATGTATGCATGTGTGTGTGCATGTATTACTAACCTGGTAAAGCATGATGGGAAACTGCTTCATGGAAAATGGTGAATACTGACCAAAGAGTGATGTGACAACTTCTTCATGAGTCTATCAAGAAAAAAAAAATGTAAGAAGCAAGAATAAAAACATAAATGTCACATAAAAAAAGAAGTCTGTTTAATGTAGCAAACAAATGCAAAAGAAACAATTCATCTTTAACAATGGAACCATTGCTGATCTTTACGTTCAAGTCACAAGATGTTAATTCTATTGGACCAGTGATGCAGAAGGGAGATAACTTCTTTTCCACATCACTGAATCTTCAATTGTTGAAGTACATTTTTAGTCTCTCAAAGTAAAGGAATTTCATGGTGTATTTAATATTCGTATTTTGTTAAAGTGGCGAGCTGGCGGAACCATTAGCACACCAGGCGAAATGCTTAGCAGTATTTCGTCTGCCTTTACGTTCTGAGTTCAAATTCCACCAAGGTCAACTTTGCCTTTCATCCTCTCGAGGTCAATAAATGAAGTACCAGTTGCGTATTGCAGTCGATCTAATCAACTGGCCCCCTCCCCAAAAATTTTAGGCCTTATACCGAGAGCAGAAACGAATATTCTTGTTTCGTTGTTTAACACTTGGTCAGATGTGATGAAGTAGATCTATGGACAAAACCATTCCATTCATGACCATTCCTTGTATTTCTTTAAGAATATGGGGTGGTACTACTACAACTACATTAATGTGTACCTGCTTTGTTTAAGATGATTAGGGTGCAATGTACAGGAGATTAGGCTGCTATTTCTAAAAGTCAAGTAACCACATAGAGGCTCCCTTACTGAGTCCTAGTAATTGTTGGAGGCCATCTGACACACAATGGGTGATAGTGAAGGTGTGTGGCTTAGTGGTTAAGGTACATGGCACACATTCATAATGTCATGAGTTCAATTCCTGGCAGTGCACTGTATCCTTGAACAAGACACTTTATTTCATGTTGCTCTAATCGACTCAGCTGACAAAATGTGTTGTATCTCTAATTCAAAGGATTAGCTTTGTTACATCGTGTGACATGTTGAATCATCACCACTATCATTGTGATCCATTGCCTGCTGTGGCATGGTTTCTATGGCTGGATGCCTTTCCTAATGTCAACCACTTTATAAAGTGTATTGGGTGTCTTATTTTCCATGTCACCAACACTAGTGAGGTTACTATGAAGATTGCAGGACCACAAGCTCAGCAGAAGGGTCAGTTTTATGCTAGAGGATGAGGGATTAAGGCATTTGAAAAGCAAGGGAAAGGGCAGAGCAGGTCTGTTGGTATGATTATCAAATCAGCAGAAAAATAAAGGAAAATTTAAAGTTGCAAGCCTGATAATTTTAAATGACAGTCAAAGTGAAAAGATATTAGGGGGTTAGCATTATTTAGACAAAGGTATAAAAGAAATGAATTTTTCACACTTACAGGAGACAGGCACATATCTTGGTGATGTCTATCACTGAGTTTAAAAACTTCCTTCAGACTCCATCGGCCTAAATATTTGATAAAAATTTATCAGATGGAAAATTATGAATTCAAGTAACATTTTATTAGCATATCCTTCAAATATGAATAATGAAGCATGATGAATACATAACAATATGTAAATATTGTGTTTCAAATACCACAGTATCATGGTATGGAGCAGATTATCAGATGATGATGATGATGATGATGATGATCATCATCATCATCATCCTTTAACGTCCGCTTTCCACGCTGGTATGGGTTGGATGGTTTGACCGAGAACTGGTAAGCTGGGGAGCTGCACCAGGTTCCAGTCTGATCGGGCAAAGTTTCTATGGCTGGATGCCCATCCTAACACCTACCACTCCAAGAGTGTAGTGGGTGCTTTTTACATGTCATTGACACGAGTGCTATTGACCTGACACCGGCATCAGCCACAACTACAGTCTTACTTGGCTTGACAAGTCAACACAAGCATGGTATATCACCAAAGGTCACCTAACCTACACAAATTAATGTGTGACAATCAAAATAGAAATTTTGAAAGAAGTATCTATAAAGCTAGTTTTTAAAAATTAGATGGCTATGGGGGCCCACTAAAATAAAATAATTATCAAAGAAGTCCACAGATAACAAAATGGTCGAGAACCACTGCTTTAAAGTGTAAATGAAGAGGGCTGTCTGGGTTCAGTGGTGTGTTCATTCTGTGAAGCTCTGGCTAGACTTGGAATTACTGGTGTAGCAAAGAAAAGGGCTACAGATTCTCTCACTAAAACTGCAGTGAGGGCCATTGAGCAGCTTCGGATAAAGAGGGCTGACCGGTAGTTAGCTGTAATTGTGATGCAAACCAGGGCTTAATCAACCGTGGTTGAATCAACTGGGTGAGAGGGTCTGATGTCTAAAGACCTGAAATCCTTTGAGGCCCTAGAAACATCACTGATGATGCACCTCAGAGCATCTGTTTGATCAATTTTGGTACAAGTTTTTAAATTTACAGTAAGAGGAAACAGAATGGAAAAGAAATTGCAATTACCTGATGTTTTCCATAAACTTGCTGGCACCATAGATGGCATGACCATCTTCTGAGCACCTGTTGCTTCCATTTCTTCATCAATAAGGCGTCTAAGTTTTTCCAGTGCCCTCATTCCCAAGGGAAGGATATAATAATGGCCAGAATAACACTGCTGAATGATTTCATTGTATAACATCAGCTTGAAAAGAAAATAATAATAATGATGATGATGATGATGATGATGATGATGATGATGATGATAATAATGATAATAATATGGCAAGACCATTTGTATGGACAGGCTAGCGATACTGTCGGGAGAGGTTATGAAGCAGATAGAAGAGACGGGCTATAAGTACTTGGGGATATTGAAAATGGATAAATTGATGGAGAAAGAAATGACAGAAAAATTTAAGGTGGAGTACTTGCGCAGACCGAGACTGATCCTTAAGTCGAAATTAAACGGACGGAATAAGATTGACGCTATCAACACCTGGGCAGTTTCACTCCTTAGATATGGAGCATGGGTAATCGCATGGATAGTAAACGAACTAAACAGCTTAGACAGAAAGACAAGGAAGTTGCTGACTAGATATGGGATACTCCACCCAAAAAGTGACACAGACAGACTGTATGCACCAAGAAAAAGAGGGGCAAGAGGACTGATTGGATGAGAACACATATGATCATGAGCCGAATACCCTACCCACCGATTGGATGAGAACACAGAAGAAAACAACATAGCATGGTATGTAAAAAATGCCACAGAACTGTTATTATTGGAAGTAAGAATGTCAGGCTTGTGTAGGATGGAAGATTGCAATGATAAAGCACTGTACAAGGACTTGAGAATGAATGAAACTGAATATAGGTGGATAAAGAAAAGAATGCATGGGCAATTTCATAGGGATGTTGAAGATAAGACAGACAGAGAAAAAAGATGGTTAAGGATGACTAAAGGATGAATAAAGCAAATAAATTAACAAAATATTGATTTCAAATTTTGGCTCAACACAAAATATCTTCTCAGCTTTTGCACTATTCTCACACAAACGCTCTGCTGTTACAGAAGCTAAAACTTTCATCAGACTAAATTTTGTGTAACAGTATTCATATAAGATATTTGGGCATGGCTGCTTTGGCACCACCTGTTTGGTACTATTGATTTGATGCTGACTTATTTGACATCAGACATGTCTCTCTCTCTCTCTCTCTTTCTTCCTACACTTCATCTGTTTATATGAGACAGCCCAGAATCAAGAGCAATAAAAAAAAAGTTGTGGATGGCCTACACTCCATAAGGAGCAAAGGGCTTCAGTATTGATGGGGAAGCACCTGTGCTGGGGGTACGTAAAAAGTACTTGTGCTGGTGCCATATAAAGAGCACCCAAGCCTGCACCATGTTAAAAGCACCAGGGCTGGTGCCATATAAAAAGTTCTTGTGCTGGGGCTATGTAAAAAGCTCCCATGCTGTTAGCTCATAAAAAGCATCCAGTACATTGTGTAAAGAGATTGGCATTAGGAAGGGCATCCAGCTGTAGAAACCAAGCCAAAAACAGGCTATGGAACCTGGTGTATCCCAGTTTACCAGCTCCTGTCAAACTATCCAACGCATGCCAGCATGGAAAACAGATGTCCAATGATGATGATGATGATGATGTGGCCCAAGGTTTCGTTATGCCTGCACAATCTTTTTGCAGTAAATTAATGTTTCTGTTTCTCTCTATTATGCTGGCTGTTGCCAATGCAGTTTCTCTTAACTTCATTTCTCTCTTTTTCTTCTTTCTCTCACTCAGTAATTAATTGACGATTGTCTGTTGTAGTTTGTCTTCTTTTTCCCTCTTTCTGTATCTTTCTGTTTCAAGTCCTCTCCCTTCTCCTCTCAATCACAACTCCCTCACTGTCAATTGGAAATGTTTCAACAGAAAACACATTAGTTTTCTATTTACTTTGATAAGAGAACATTGTCATGAATTGATTCCAGCAAAGTAATTACTTATACATACACACAGACACACACACATGTGTGTGTGTGTCAGTGTGTATGAGTGTGCATGCATGGGTGTGTGTAGTGCATATTGATTTTGTATATTTTGTGATACAAAAACAAAAAGGCTCAAAACCCTTCTGTTTGAAGTTTATGGAACCTAACATACACACATATAGCCATCTATGTATCATAGTTAATGTAAATACATCATCATTGAAAGGCAAATTGACTGCTGTATTCATCAAGAGATAATATCTCTTATGACAAGCAGTATTTTTAAATACAGTACATTCACATCTCATCAACTATGATACACAGATGGCTATTTTAACTTAATTTTACTTCTATTGCATTTAATGGACTGTGTGTGTGTGTGTGTAATTCTTTTTAACTTGGGCAAAAAGCCAGCAATTTTGAGGGGAGGGGTAAGATAATTATACCAACTCCAGTATTCAACTGGTACTTTTTTCATCCACCCTGAAAGGATGAAAGACAAAGCTGACCTTGACAGCATTTGAACTTATAATGTCAAGAACCAGAAGAAACACACATACACACATGGAGACGTAATTACATTGATGTAGAAAGAGAAACTTGGAAAGCAGTTGTAGGAGGAGGAGGAGTTGTAAAGAAGCAGCAGTTTTCCAAACCCATACCATCATCATCATCATCATTTAATGTCCGCTGTCCATGCTAGCATGAGTTGGACAGTGTAACCAGGGCTGGGCAGCTGGAGGGCTGCACCAGACTCCAATCTGATTTGGCATGGTTTTCTATGGCTGGATGCCCTTCCTAACGCCAACCACTCCGAGAGTGTAATGGGTGCTTTTATGTGCCACCAGCATGGGTGCCATTTGTGTGACACCAGTATCTGCCATGACTACAGTTTTACTTGGCTTGATGGGTCTTCTTCTCAAGCACAACATAATGCCAAAGGTCTCGGTCATTCATCATTGCCTCTATGAGGCCCAACACTCGAAAGTGCTTTTCATGTGCCACCGGCCACTTTGCCTCCATGAGGCCCAATGCTCGAAAGGTGCCTTTTACGTGCCACTAGCATTGGTGCCAGTTATGTGACACCAACATCAGCCACGACTATGATTTCACTTAGCTTGACAAGTCTTCTCAAGCACAGCGTATCACCATATATATATATATATATATATATATATATTATATTAAGTTGGTTCATTGGTTGACTTCCCACTTTGCATTGTAAAGAGAGAGAGGGGGAAACAAGTGGACATACTAGGCTTGGTTGCAGTCAAAGAATAAATGAACGACCCTCTACACACACACACACACACAATGAAAAAGAAAGAATCGCTGAGACAGACAGGGAGGAGAAGTAAGTTACAGAATAGTTGGCTTATAACTGAAAAAGTCTCTGCAATAGTTGATATTTATTGTAATGAATATTTCTGCTCGATGCTTTTCAAACAAGCTGTTCATTAGCTGAGTAAATTCGTTTGCCTTAATCACTGGGGTATTTATTAAGTTAAGAATTTATAGCAATTGCTTCAATAATATTAATTAATACACTTTTTGCTACAATGTGCATTATCAGGAAATATAGCATACATACAATATTTATGATTTATCTTTTATGAAATTACCCGTGTTGGTAGAAGTTTACTTTCAAAGCAACACTCCAGTATGTATGTGTGTGTGTGTGTGACACTCCGTTGGTTATGATGACCCGGGTTCCAGTTGATCTGATTAATGGAACAGCCTACTTGCGAAATTAACATGAGAGTGGCTGAGCACTCCACAGACATACTTACCATTAACATAGTTCTCAGGCAGATTCAGCATGACACAGAATGTGACAAGGCTGGCCCTTTTGAATTACTGGTACAACTAATTTTTGCAAGCTTGAAGCAAGGTGAAATAAAGTGTTTTGCATCGCCGGGAATTGAACTCACAACCTTATGATCATGAGCCGAATACCCTACCCACCGATCCACGTGCCTTCACACACACACACACACACACATGTGCAATCATACGTTCACCTCCTTCAATATTAGACCCCACTTACTTGAGGTGGATCTTGTTTTGCACATACAGGGGGACATCACTTGTGCAGGAGCCATGAAAAAAGCACCCATTACACTCTGTAAAGTGGTTGGTATCAGGAAGGGCAACTAGCTGCAGAAACTATGCCAAAGCAGACATCGGAGCTTGGCACAGTCCTCTGGTTATCACTTTCGGTTGGATTGTCCAACCCATGCCAAAATGGGAAATGGGACATTGATGATGATGATGGTGATGATGATGATGATGGTGATGATATGTGTTTATATTTCTGCCATATATAAGGTAAACAAGATAACAAGGTTACATAACCAAAACTAAAGATTTTAATCAGTTGCCTTTTTTGGTTGATAGTAATCACTCCACTGACGTGCATAGCCAGCCAACTGAGGGAAGAGAACTTAGATGTGGCTAAGTAATCGTCCTCACATATAACACACACACACACAAAAGTAGCCAATATTTTGGTTATAAAAGAGAAGGAAAGTTTATGTTTTCAGGAAATAGTCCATTTACTGAAAATAAGTCACATACCCACCAAAATTGTATTTAACAAAACTGAATAACAATAAATATAGGTACAATTGTTTTTATTACAGAATTACAATTGACACATCATTTTTTTATCTTCCTTTGTAAAGAATAAGTTTCTGATCTTTAATAAAAGCATGTAACTCTATCAGGATTGAAAGCAGCCACTAATCCTGCTGCTATCTCAAAAACTGCTAACCACTTATTGGTTTTAAAAGAATAATTTTGGCCACTCACTTTTAATTAACCCTTTAGATGGTTAGGCTGTTGTTCCATCTAATGTGACTCCGCTCAGAAGGCTGTAATGTTACTGTGGTAGGAACCCAGTGAAGAAATATGTGGAACAAAGGGGATAACTTTAAATACGTTGCTTGTGGTCATATATATATATATATATATATATACACAAGCTGAATGGGAGTGGTTGATGAACATTTATTCATATCTCTACATGCATCTGCGTGGGTTGTATGTTTGGTGTTAACCCTGGTGAAAAGCTCACGGACAGTGATATGTTAGAACCAGTGCAGTGTGTTGGTACTGTGTAGATGTTGTTGACGATGTTGGTGAGACATTATGGTGGCGATGAAGATGGAAGTCACTGTAATGTGGTCAGTGGTTAAATCTTAGAAAGTTTGGAACCAACAGATGCTGAGACTAGAAGGAGGTGAGTTTTTATAGCTGACGGTAGACTCAAATGCAATTTAGAAAAGACTGTCTCACATGACTTATTTGGAGGCTGTGATTGGTTGGGTTGCATATTGGTGGACGAAAGAGTAAGATACAAATTGCATCAATACCAATCAATCAGAGTGATAGACATAACAGGGTCCAAAACAGCGCTCAAACGTTAACTGTTACCTGCTACGTTCATATTTACTTATACACGAGGGTGAGTAAAAAAATAATGCCATTTTGTTTAAGATTGGTATAATTACCAACACAGGAACATGTATCATACATCAAAATGAAGCTAGTCCTCTGTGGATCACATCCCTACTTCTCAACATAGTCACAGTTTCTCTCAATAGCAATGTTCCACTTTCGAATGAGAGCACGTATCCCTGTCCCGTAAAATTCCGTTGACTGTTCTTTGAGCCATTTCTTCACTACCTCCACACTCACCACATTTAGCGCCTTCAGACTATCATTTCTTTGGCGCCATGAAAGAGGGTTTGAGAGGCAAACATTATTCCAGTGACGAGGAAGTGAAAACTGTAGTGAAGAAGTGGCTCAAAGAACAGTCAACAGAATTTTACGGGGCAGGGATACATGCTCTCATTCGACGATTTCTTTGTGTTGGTGGGTAGGGGCATGAACATGAAGGACATGCTTTTATAGGCTCAATTTTACTTTGGCAAATCTTCTCAAGCACAGCAAATTGCCAGTCGTCTTCGTCCTTTGTCATTTCCTCTGTGTGGCTCCACAGCAATGGCAAAAGTTTTCTAAAATACTATTTTTAAAAATTCTACTCACACTTCATTTTACATCATTAGCTAGGATGACAGTAAATTTTTATTGCCACTCCTGACATGTACAAAGGTAGCACACATTAATACAAAATATATGAATGAATAATTAAAAGGAAACAAATTTAGATTTGGTTACTCATACATTTAATTACTACAATTTACATTTTATTTCCCATAGAATAAAATAAAACTTGACAAAGTAATTAAGTGAATGATAAATAAATTGAAACTAATTATAATCTATCCATTCAGCAAATAGATTTTGTTACTTTCTGCCTCAAGAACTCATAAATTTAAGATAAAGACACCCTGATCGTCCCATGCTGCTTTCCTAACCTTCTTTCACATACATTTGCAGGTTTTCTGTTACTTGTATGTGCACTCACTGAAATCTATGTAACCTATTCTATAAAAAGCTTTCCAGACATCCACCACGGTCCAGCTACCTGGAAGAACCGACCTGCAGATAATGGGTTCCAATGTCTGCAATCTTCTGTCAGATACTGCCACCAATGCAGATTTTTCCTCATCTTCCAATTCTTGGCACAAAAACCCAATGACCAGGCTACCAGAGTTCAGTTATACAACTTCAATCATTGTCAACTTGTGTAATTTCTTTAATGAAGTTGCATAATGGTCCCTAGAAGAGAACCCAGTGGATTACAAGAGGATGTATGGTCTTGATGGTCAAACTGGATAAATCTAATTTCCATCAGAGAAAGGAAATAGAATCATAACACAATTCTTTAGCCCCCACTTGCAATCAGTCACACCCTGTTGCTTCATTCAATTGTCCACCATGACAGAGTTGATCTGGTTCGTTGGGCTGGAAGGCTCAGAAACCAAAATGCTATCACATTTGACTTTCTGGAAGAAGAAATAAAAGAATGCATTACAGTACGCAGTTGCAGAAGATATTTATGGGAAGATGACATCCCGTGTTTAGCCAAGTGAAAGCTATTAAAAAATTATAAAAGGTACCCTGTGCAAACCCGATTCATTCGACCTGCATGGAAACTAATAACGATGTAGTTGCTCCATAAGTGGTGGTCATGGAGCAACTAAATCGTTTTACTCACTCTTTTGAGGAAAGAGTTCTCAAGCAGGTGAATATCTAATATATCTAGGGCATTGGATAATGGATCGCACCCAGGTACACACGTGCCATGGCTGTGCTCGATCAGTATGCACCAGGCCCTACACAAGATTAACACGAAGCTATCGCCATCCTAGGCAACATAGTAAAATAATAGTGAGCGAATAATTATACATTACAGAGGCAATCCTTCGGTAGCGGTAGACGACGTCATTCACCTACACAACGCTCTCTGATGACATAAAGAGACTGTAAATACGTTTTCGACACTGGAAAGGACGAAAGGCGAAGCTGGCTGCGTGGGACTTGAACACACACTCCAAAATGTGATTAACTAAATACCGCAAGGAATTTTGCTTGCAGCTCTACACCGATTCTGCTTAGATTTCTAACACTGGAACAAAGTCATGAATTATGAGAAGCAGGTTAGTGAATTAAATGGACCCGGAAGAAAGTAAGGTGTTCCGAAATAGAACCCATGAAACGTACGATCGAAGTAGATCAAATAAGTATCATTCATACACCGAACTAATTCGATAGTTCATATAAAATTATTGAACTTAATTACAAAATGAATTAAGATTCAGACTATTAAATGCTTTAAATTTACGACAGGAAAAAAAAAAATTACTGATGAAAAGCCATGTAATGGCTTATTGGCCGTACTCTCCCTCCAAAATCGTGGCACACGTTACATTTTTTTGCAGAGAGTGTACAGTCGATTATATAATGTCAACCCTATTACTTATTATTTCATCGATCCTAAAAGGATGAAAGGAAAAGTTGACCTTTGTGGAATAGCGGCATACCAAAACAAATCGACAAGTGCTAAAACACATTTAACAATTATTTAAAATATATTTTGGGACTTTGATTATAAATTGTGATTTTTATGACTTTTCAAAAGGTTAAAAAGCAATGTCGATAATATAAATTTCCTTACCTTGTGACTGGAACAAGAAAGAGAACTTTTAGCAGGTTGAACCATGCCGAAATTTTGAAACATTTTCGATACATAGAGTCGTTTGGGTTTGTAAAAGTTACTAGAATCTGTTGAAACACAACGATGATTTTTGTAAACAAATACCAGCTGTTTACAGAGATTAAAGTGCTTCCTCAAATAAAGAGACATGATGATAGTTGAAAGATCTTTCCTTATAACATATTATGATTTCTGTTATGTTGTGGTGCGAAACTGACATGAATACCCAGCCTCGTTCTGGGTAATAGAATATCGCTTACTTACGTCTAACTAATAACCTTAATAAGACATTGCTGGTCCTTTTATAATATTTCACCTATTTCTACTTTTGACACAAGGCCTGAAATTTTAGAGGAAAAAGCTAGTCGATTACTTCGACCTCAATACTCAACTGGTACTTATTTTATCGACATCGAAAAGATGAATGGCACAGTTGGCCTCAACGGGATTTGAACTCGGACGTAAAGAACCAGGAGAAATGCTGTCTGCCAAGCAATTTGCCCGGCGCGTTAACGATTCTATCAGCTCGTCACCTTAACAACAGCGATAGGCACAAGGCCTGAATTTTGGTGGACGGGTGCTAGTCGACCTCGGTAGAATTTGAACTCAGAGCATAAAAATTTAGAGGAAATGCCGTCCGCTAAACATTTTATTCTTTCCTACTTTAGGCACAAGGCCCGAAATTTTAGGAGAGGAGGCCAATCGATTAGATCGACTCTAGTACGCAACGGGTACTTAATTTATCGACCCCGAAAGGATGAAAAGTAAAGTCGACGTCGGCGGAATTTGAACTCAGAACGTAACAGCAAACGAAATACCACTAAACATTTCGCCCTGCGTGCTAACGTTTCTTATTTCTTTATTGCCCACAAGGGGCTAAACATAGAAGGGACAAACAAGGGCAGACAAAGGGATTAAGTCGATTACATCGACCTCAGTGCGTAACTGGTACTTAATTTATCGACCCCGAAAGGATGAAAGGCAAAGTCGATCGACCTCGGCGGAATTTGAACTCAGAACGTAACAGCAGACGAAATACCGCTGAGCGTTTCGCCTGGCGTGCTAACGTTTCTGCCAGCTCGCCTCCTTAGACATTGATTTTCTAACAAATTTACAGCCAAGTATTAAATGCATTCGATGCGTACACTTCCTGGACAGAATTAATTACATTTACAATATACATCTCTATTTCTAAACTTAAATTAAAAACTGAAAATTATTTGTATTAGTTTATATTGATCTTTGTTAATTCTGTAAGGAAGTCATTGGAGCCCTAAATCGTGCAGTTTTGGTGAAAGCGATTCCATAACTTAGTATATTGGTTTCAAATATTAGCACGAGGCCAGCAATTTCGGAGGAGCGGGGTAAATCAATTACATTGACTCCATTAGTCAACTGGTACTTATTTTATCGACCCCAAAAGGATAAAAGACAAAGTCAGGCGGTTCTGGCAATGACCACGCTGAAAAGGTGTTTTTTATGTGCCACCTGCACGGGAGCCAGTCCGGCGGCACTGGCAACGACCACACTTGAATGTTGTTTTTCATGTGCCACCGGCACATGCAACGGTAAGGCAACGCTGGCAACGATCACGCTTTTCACGTGTGACCAGCACAGGAGCCAATCCGTGGCCCTGGCAACGATCACACTCGGATATGCTTTTAACGTTCTGCTTTAATAAAATAGGGGCTAATACACTTGATGTAGTAAGCCCAAAGAATTTCAATTTTAATTATTTAAAATTACATTCTTAGGAGGTGATATTAAGCTTACAAGAAGATATTACTCTTAGATCTTAGCCATGGCATGAAGCCTAGTGATTAGGTCCATGATCATAAGATCAGCAGTTCATTTCATGGGTCGGGTGGTGCTTTATGTCCTTGAGCCAGGCACTTCATTCAATTTCACTCCAGTCTGCTCAGCTAAAAAAGAGTTTCAATCTTGGAAGTGCTGTTGGGTCAAGAGTGAGGGTTTTTGTGTCTGACCGTTGCTGCATAGGAACCTGGAACAATCTGAAAACATGGTACTTTACCATACTATACTTATTCATGAGTGATGGCTGGTTGAAAACAAATCATTAACTGAATGACTAAACTATGATAAGAAAAAAAACACAAAAAAGATGAAGAGAGACAACCCCAACCCCAGATTTTAATTAATTAGATATAGAGTACTGTGCTGTTGAGTGCGATCTTTAGCAGCACAGTTACAACTCCGCACATATTCCAACCTTATTATACCTCAACAATGAATGTAGCAAAGCTCCTAGAATTGAAGCCTCACAGCTTTAGTTACTAGGATCAGACCACATTTAGATCAGGTGATGTAATCTGAATATGAGCCAATCAGCTTGCAGAAATATCACCCCATGTTAAAGAATATTCTATCATGTTCCAGCGTTTCCTCATGTAAAAAGGAATTATAGAAGCAACAATCCAGGCAAGCACAGCAGAAGGGGTAGAGAGGTGGCTGAGAACACACTGCGGACGCATATTTTGTAAATGACCATTGATTATCATAATACCCAGGATACCTTCTGCATGAAAACTTCATAGTAAAGGGAACATTTATATACTAGATGCAGATTATTTCCCCTTGCCATTTTTGGCCAGAGTCAGTTATTTAAATAATGATTTATTATCAATATTAAGGGTGTAATTTTTTTAATTAATTTAAGTTTTTTACATCAAGCATCAGAGTTATCTAAATATTTTTATTATAATTTGGTAAATATTCTTTGGATTTTAGGAATTGATTCTAATAATATTGGTTTCTTTCAAGGAATTAACCTTGAGAAAATTTCTGAATGTATTCCTGCAATCATTAAGCATGTTTTGATGTTTTGATTGCATTTAATTAAAATTGCTTATCGAAACGTTCATAATGTTTGATTTTTTTTTTCTTTTATTGATATTTATTTTTGCACGCTTCTTTTTCTTCCATTCTTTTTATTTTATTTTATTTCATTTATTTATTTATTCTTTTTTTTTTTTCACAAGAACAAATTGGATTTAATTCACCAGTGTAACCATTAAGCAATATTTAATGTATTAAAATATGATTATCAAATGAATTTCTTTTGAGAAAAATCTATTGATCACTACAACCAAATTGACCATTAAGAGACTTCAAAGAAATTCCAAGGGCTCAAAAAATTCCTTTGTAGAAGTTAATCTCCTTGAATGTTTAATTCTACCTTTGAAATTTTAATAATTTTCAAGAAAGGAAAGCTGTTATTTCATTTATGGTTGGCTGGTGCTCTTGCTGGCCACCACTGGAACGAATTCTCTCTCTCTCTCTCTCTCCTCCCCCTCCCTCTCTCTCTCTTTCCCTCCTCTCACCCCTCTCTCTGATATTTATTGTGTTTTTAACACATGTCCATAAGAGATGTTATCTCAGGACAAATACCAGATCAACTGGCCTATCAACTGTGTATATACATTAAGTATAATACATAGATGTCTGTTTTAAGTAAACAAGGCCTTAATTGTATATACTGGATTTTTTATGTCTGATTTTTCTTCCTGTTGTCAGAAGGAATCAAACCATTTCTACAAATTTATCTTCTTCCTTAAGATGCTTATAAGTTATTCAAAAAGTTTACAATGTTTCTAAATATATGACATTAATATATAATGATAAACTACGAAAGCAAGCTGGCAGAAACGTTAGCATGCTTGGCAAAATGCTTAATGGCTTTCATCTGTCAGGGTTCTGAGTTCAAGTTCCAATGAGGTTGATTTTGCCTTTCATCCTTTCAGAGTCGATAAAATAAGTACCAGTTGAGCACTGGGGTTGATATAATCGACTTGCCCCCTTCCCTGAAACTGCTGGCCTTGTGCCAAAATTTGAAACCAATATACAATAATAAACTGGACTAATTTCATTTGATTGTACATCATCATCATCATCGTCATCGTTTAACGTCCACTTTCCATGCTGGTATGGGTTGGACAGTTTGACTGAGGGCTGGCAAGGCAGAAGGCTGCACCAAGCTTCAATCTGATCTGGCAAAGTTTTCACAGCTGGATGCTCTTCCTAACGCCAACCACTCTGAGAGTGTAGTGGATGCTTTTAATGTGCCACCAACACAAGGGCCAGTCAGGCGGTACTGGCATCGACCACACTTGAATGGTACTTTTTACATGCCACTGGTACAAGGGTCAGTCAGGCAGCACTGGCAACAACTATGCTTGAATGGTGCTTTTTATGTACCACCGGCATTGGCATTGACCACACTTGAATGGTGCTTTTTACATGCCATCAGCATGAGAGCCAGTCAGCCGGCATTGGCATCAACCATGCTCAAATGGTGCTTTATAGATGCCACCGGCATAGGTGTCTTAATAAAAGCTTAGAAAAATAAATATACTAAAGTAAATTAAAACTAAATATACTAAAATATATTAAAATTTCAAAAATATTTATGAACAAAATATTTCTCTAATTGAAATGTTTTCTGAAAGTTCACTTAGGATCAAAAGAAGGAGAAGAGAGAAGAGAAAGCCAGAATGGAATTTAGAAACTTGTTTGTTCTTATTATTTGAGTCCTTTCATAAACATTGAGGATAAAGGTGAGTGAGCTAAATCAGTGGTTCCCAAACATTTTCAGGGTGCCGCCCCCTTGGTTCTAAGGTCACATTTCTAGTGCACCCCGTCTCAACTCACCATCACAGACATAAACCATTCTCTGCAGCAAATTCAGAACAACAGTATTTCACAAATAAAACTTAACCTAATTCATCCTTTATTTTGTTTGTTAGTTTTTTTTTTTTTACATCCATTACCCTGTTTTGGTCACCCCATTATCGCCCCATTTTTCTTCACCCCCCCCCCACTTGATCTTTCCACCGCCCCCCAGGGGGCCAATACTGCCCACTTTGGGAATCACTGAACTAAATAATAAAAAGAATACAATTAAGCTTGCTGATATGACAGCATCCTGGAGTTATGGAACACTTTAGCACAGCCATTTTGGCACCATTTATTTGACGTTGGTGGATTAATACTGACTTATTTGACATCAGGTATCTTTATATTTCTCTCTCTCTCTCTCTCTCTCTCTGGTTATACGAGTGAGCACATTTCTCTTTTTGCATATGAAAGAGAGAAAAATGTTTGTCAATCATACTTAATTAAAAAATTGTAACACCTCTCTCTTTTTGTCTCCTCCTCTCTCTTTCTCTCACCCTCTCTATCGCTATACGTATATTTATGCACGTGTGTGTGTATGTATATGTGTTTGTGTGTGTGTAGTAATTTTCCGCATTTTTAGAAAAAAAAAATTCTTAAAAAACAATTTTACAAAAATTTTTGGAAATTTTTTTTCAGAATCATAATCTCCGTATTTTTACATATATGTTGAAAAAAAAAATTTTGAAAAAACAAAAAAAAAAATGAAGGATATGGGGGGTGGGGGTGGGGGTAATAAAAAAATGCAGATTTTTGCCAATTTATTTGCAGATTCGTATTCCCCGTAGCCAAAAAAGTGGGGGGGTGGGTGTAAAAAATGTAAAAAAGGTGGCTTTTTGGGGGGGGGGGGGACGGGCGGAAGTCTTGCCTGATTCCCTACGCATAGCGGTAGCTAGCGACGCCAAAATCATATTGACTTTTGACATAAGCAGAAGACTACAGATAATATACCAGTAAAATACTGTGACCAATTAAATCGACTGCAGTATTTGACTGATACATGATTTTATTGAAACTGGGAAGGTGAACAGCAACTTTGACATCGGTAAGATTTGAACTCGACACTGAAAGGGTCGTAACTAAATACAGCAAAGCATCTTGTCAGACGTTCTGGCAATTTACGAATTTACAGACGTTCAGTTCACATATTGATTTTGATTTCTGACATGGGTACAAGGCCAGACGATGAAGATCAACACTAGTTCCAGATTGGTACTTATTTTATCGACACATACCGAAATCATATTTGCAACAATGATAACAGTAATCGCTTATCAACCTATCCATCTCATTTCCAATAGTACAGAATCATACGTTCTGCTTAGCCGTCAGCAACAGAAACTAAAAATAGTCAATTTTCTCTAAGCTGCCATTACTGAACGACATAAGTTATGGCGAATGAACAAAACTTTTAGCTCTTTAAAAACTAAAATCTTTTAGCAATCGCTTTGAGTGACGCGAAAATAAGATGAAACTAGTTACAGCAAAACCTCAGCATACATACATACATACATACGCACTCATAAATATATTCACACATATATACACATGTACATATGCATCCATTTATCCATCCTCGCATACATACATATATACATATATATATGCGTGTGTGTATATATATATATATATATATATATATATATATATATAGCAAATAAAAGACAGAAGATGAAATATACGAGAATATATTATTAATCGCAACAGTTGCTTCGACACATCTAGCATCGACTCTTCTTGTGGGACACTCAACAACTGGTTCAGGAGTATCCGGTGGTGCAGATGTATTTCGTCGGGTGATAAATAAATAAATAAAGAAAGAAACTCGTTAAAATGACAGTTCCACAATGCATCTTTCTGTTTTGTAGAGAGAGAAACAGCCAGATGGAGGAAAATTCTTCATATGTATAGAAGATCCAAAGATAAAATTGCAGAAGACAAAAAGAGAAACGAACACTTAATCCAGCGAGAATATCGGTCAAGTTTAATAAAATCTCGCTGGATTAAGAGGTCAACTACGGACAGAGTCCTGGTTCTTCGTGTACTTATGAAACATAAGCAGAACTTTCGGTAAGAGCTGCTTGCAGCCTGTGTCGACCTCCATAAGGCGTTCGACTTGGTGAATAAGGATATACGAAGTATACTTCCTGAACTGGAGCTGCGAGGTGTACTTCCTCAACTGATTGAGCTGATGATCACCTTGTACAGCAGAACAATCAGTGTAGTTCGGATTGAGGGCTCGACATCTGACTCTTTCCCCAGTTAAATCATCAGGGTTGTGTCTTGGCACCCACTCTGTCCAGAGCCTGCATGGATCGGATACTAGACCGAATGGTAACTCGATCGAGTTGTGCTGCATTCATTGGCGAAACCAGGATTACAGATTTAGATTTTGCTGACGAAGCAGTTATTCTTGCTGAGACTCTGGAAGCAGAACCACTTGACCTTAGAGTCTCTTGTCAAGACAAAAATCCAGTCTTCTTGGAGAACTCCACCTCGTCTGTTTGTTGCGCGTGAGAATGTCAAAGACGTTGACTGCTCCACTTATTTCGGAAGCGACATTCATAGCAGTGTAGCGTAGACACGGGTGAAATTCCTCTCTCCCATTTATTATATATACGTGCATTCGAACGTAGCAGGGAACAGCTAGCCTTTGGCTGCTATTTGGATCCCGTTGTGTCCACTACTCTGATTGGTTGGTATTGGCGCAATTTGTCTCTTACACGAGTGTGCCAACTTGCCGGCGTATAACCAGTCGAAGGCTCTAGATAGGGTCACGTGGGACAGCCTATTTACAACCCTGTTTTAGCCTACAGTTCCTTTTCCTCGTTCCGGGGTCTGGTTCCAGACCTTTTAAGGTCTAGCCACTGACCACAAAGACACAGCCAGTTCCAGTGACAACGCTAGACGACACCAGTACCACAGCAGCTACGTTGAGACTTACCAACTTCGTCCAACAACATTACAGCAACCGCCTTCGTCGCCACCATCATGTCCTTAACGTCGTCAACACCATCTTTCTACGTACACAGCTCAGCAAGCAATTCAACCAAGTTCCAACAGTTCACTGTTCGTGAATTATTTCACCACAGATCAACCTGCATGAACTCCTGTACAAGTAATCCAGGCAGCAGCATCACAGCCACAATTTCACATACGACATGTACCCGTAACCGGCTCAGCATCATGGCCACGACTTCTAGATACAGTATTTCAACTATTGTGTACGACTGACCACGGACTGGTAACATTTATCTTTCTTGTGTCTATGAACCTGCTTCTCACTTCAATGGCTATAGACTCTGTCACTGTCTTCTTCTTATCGCCATCCTTAAATGTTCTTAACATGCACATACACCTACGCCTACACACATACATACACTTTGTTCTCATGAAGGCCTGTCTATTATTCTGTATTCAAGACGCACACTCAGACACATGTTAACATATCAATAAATGTTCTCTTAATCATTCTTACGCGGTTGTGTCTCCTTTTCCCTCTGGCATTTATTTGTTTTGTTCAATTTCCCTTTATTGCAAGGGCTGTGTGATGTGGTACAAAAGAGCCATTCTCGTCACCTCACATCGCACGGTCCCTTACAGCAGCATTAGCTGCGATTCTGAAGCCCTAAAAAGACTTGGACGAGCCGATGCAGTTTTGAATTCATTGGAAAAGGATGTTTGGCGCTGCAGGTATCTGAGCACGAGGAGAAAGGTTCTTGTCTTTAGGCCTCCTATCCTTTCAATCCTGCTCGATAGTTGTGTAACGTGGACACTGTCCGGAGCCCTTAGGAGTCGCCTGAACTCCTTTGGTACCAGGACGCTTCATACGGTCATGGATTATCATTGGTTAGATTTCGTATCCAACCAACAACCCTACTCAGAAACTGGGATGCGCCATGTTGCTTGGATGATTTGGTCATTTTGTCTGATTTTCTGAGTTACCTCTGCTTACCATGTTCTCTTCACTGAGGATCCGGCTGGGCTGACGGCTCGTGTTGGTCAACCGCATGCCACATGGTCACAGCAGATGCGGAGGTATCTTGCGGAGATGGTGGGTGGTGGCTGGATTGGGATTTTGCTGGACGGGTCGCCCGAGAGGTTCCGGGTATATACCGACAAATGGTGAATGCAGCATCACGCTGCAGCTGTGCATGTCCCCACATTTGATTGAAAATCTGTTTTTCCTTTTTCGGTGAATTGTAAACAGTTGGTTCTGATGGTTAAATAAAGAGTATGAACAACTGGCAAGTGTGTATGTCGAAGACCTTAATTAAGAGGACTAAGTCAGTCATGGACAAATTGCGACCCGTAAGACTTTCTGAACGGCATGCTTAACAATAAACTACCTTGAATTTTATGAGTAGTGCGGTCTGTCTGACGATGGGCCACGTCTCATATGGCCCGCTTCTCGAAAAAGCACTTAATGGTTCTCGAGCACTTCATGGTTCTTAACGAAAACTGTAAGATTCTCCTTACATTATACCGGGAAAAAAAACTTGGGTCACTTGAAATTTGTATTTCCCAACATTCAAACTGTATTAAGTTTCCATGAGTATGATGGTAACCAACTGTAAAAGACTGACACTTCCAAAGCATCAGCTTCATATCAAAATGCAGCAACTACGTTTGAGCTGTCTTTCACGCATATGCATGTATAATGACATTATAAAGACCGTTGAAGATGTTGTTCATCGCGAGCCGGGCTTCCATTCGGTTTTCACCCAACCCTGTCCTAACCCGGGAGCTTATAATGCTATTAACGAAGTCCGGTGCAGACGGCTATACCTCCGACATATTCGTCAACTTTTATGTAGACCAGAGTTCGAAAATGTTTCCCGTGTTATTCTGTCCGTTAACTATTTATTCTCTTCGGTTCTACCAAATTCAGACTTATACGCTGCTTATACCACTCATCCTTAACTTTCCACAGAGGCATCACCTAAGTTTCTATTCACGTCAAACTGCGTGAATAGAAACTCAGAAAATATCCATCATTAGGTAGATGATAACTAATTTCATACACAAATACCAAGGTGCGATAGTGACATACAACATGAAAACAATTTTCTTTCACATTCTCTTTACACATAAACACCACGCCAAGTTCTCAAAGATGTTACAGACACCAGGTCTCAATTTCTGTTGATTTAATACCCTCCAAGAACTGTTAGGTCTTTTCTGGATCAGAAAATACTCAGTTTCTAACCTTCTAAGCATCTGTATTAAGACCCAAATGGAATATTACTCACATATCTGGGGGAATATTGCTACTTCACACGGAAATATCCCAGCGAGTTGGTTATAGCATCGGACAGAAAGCTTTTTCGTTCAGGCTCTCTATGCTCTGAGTTCATGGGGTACTTTCATGGTCAGTCGTATAATCCTGTATAGGCTTGGGTGGAAAACTCAAGGGGTGCCCCGGGCGGCACACACTCAATCTACGTCACCGAATCCGGTCGAAGTCAATGTTGTTTTTTATCCTTTCAAAGTCGAAAAATAAAGTACCAGTTTAGTACTCGAGTCGATTCTCCTCTCTCACCACCCTTCCCATTGCCTCTCTGAAAAATCGCTGTTGAAATCTGGAGCGGGATATTCTCCGTCAGCTTTGAAACGCACAAAGAACGCCATATTTCATCATGGTGCCCTTACGACTCAACAAGAGCTGAGAGCTCAAGGCAGGAATATTTATTGCCCAACACCCGACAACCAGTGGCTCACAAAGGCGCTGTTTTCTTTCTTTTCTTTTTCTAATGTTACTCCAAAATCATCTGCTCTTTTGAATTAACTATCGCCAGCTCCTTTCTCCTATGTTCTCTTGACACACTTGTCTCTCAATTTCGTCATCCCGACTGTGTCTTACCACCCAGATCCCGCACTAAATTCTTTTCAATCGTTTCTTTTTAGAATAGCACTTTGGGAAAATCCCTCTCCACCTACGTTTTTCTTGCAAGCATCGATCTACAGCTGTTCAAACTGATCATCAATCACCCCAATCTCGCCAGTTTGAGAGAGTTTGTGAAGATTATGGATGCTGCCCTCTTCTGAATGAATAATGAAAAAAAGAACATCCCTCTGACCTTAAGTTGAACTTCATTTAATTTCTTCTGGTTCTGAAACAAGGAAACTTATGTCAACAATAATCCACATATGGTTTATGCCTGCTTTGACTTTTGATATTCAACGATACCCTGTTTTTTTTTTTGTTTTTCTAGTTGAAATGATTGTCAGGAAGTAGGACAGTAATGAGTTAACGCATTCCAAACCGGCCCAACAAAAAGAAATTAAGTTAAAGATGAATAGGAATAACTTCCTCGCTCCACACACTAAATCACCCCCTCCCTTTAACTTTGGATGAGAATCCAATACAAAATACAAATACAAAAGAACAGGAAATACTCATAAATTACTAAAACAAACAAAAACAAATCTGCTCATATTGAAAAGGAATTGAATTCAGTTTGACTGATATTGTCTTTTATTTAATTAAATATTTTGAAAACTTTTTTTCCCTCTTCGAATTATAATTCTATAATTCCTAATTTACTTCAATCATACAAAACAATAATCAAGTTATTTCTTCCTTACAAAATATGAAATAATTAAATATTTCAGAAATGTGGCATTAATAAAGCATAGGATGGCATTTGGGGAGAAACAAAAACATTCTCTTTCTTTGACACTTTCCCCACTGAAAATGTTTTATCTTTTCTCATTGATTTTTTTTTTTTACTAAGGAACCAAGAAGCTGACTGCTGGTTTGATGTTCTAGGGACTGCTGCCATCAATAAACGTTGTCATCAGCAGCAGCAGAGCGGGGCGACCTAATTTTATAACATGGCGCACAACACTGCTTCCTCAGCGATGGACACTTTGGAGCTATATAGGCTCAAGTGAACAGAAAAAATTCTACAAATACGTTTTCAATATTGAACAAATATATACATTGGATATATCTATTCATCTAGAAAATCTTTCGACATAGAGTAGTACAATTCATTGATACATATATTAAATATGCTTGTCTTTATCAAGTCATCGACGCTTGCCTTCACCGCAAGATGTTTAGTCTGGGCATTAATGTTTAATTTCGTGCAAACGGAATCCTCAGGTAGGTGACAGAATATTTTATTGAAAATTTAATATTATTCTTATCATTATGATCATTTTTTAATTTAATATTCCGATTTTTTCCCAGCATTATTTAATTTTTGTTTGAATCTCGTAAAAGCATCGTCTGCCAAAAGAAGCAGACTATTTTCAACTCTTTCATAATTTAATTGTCATTAAAATATAAACTTCGTATTAATTATATATTAAAATAATAATTTAGTCTTATAATAAAACCAAGAATTCAATCTTTTCATTCGAAATGAGAAGAAAAAATACTGCCTTCGTTATAAAATTTAGTTTTAAATATATATTATTGTTATTATTAATTGTTATTAATTATTATTATTATTACGAAATAGTGTGTAATCATAACTATTAAGTAATGAACTCAGATTAATTTATTTTTTAATTGTTTTAATTTAAAATCATTATACTTTGTAATTTCTATCGATTGTTGCCCCACAATCTCATAATAAATGTGAACAGACCTCATTTAAAAAGTAAATAATATTAGAGAGAGAAAAAAAAAAAGAAACAAACACAAGCGAACCCCAGCAACATTAATTAAATGATATCGACAATGCAACAAGGTAAAAACGAATTGTAAGTTTTAATAAAAATAAAAAATATATATAAACTTTAATTCAATACTTTCAACAGGATAATTCGATAAAAATCTAAAATTTACCATGCATATGACACGAGATCACTGCATTATTATTATTATTATTATTATTATTATTATTATTATTATTATTATTCCCACAAATTATTAACATGTAATTATCGAACATATGCAAGGAAAACTGTTGGATTTTTTTTTTCTAGTTTTCCGATGTTGTAAATATTTTTGTTGTATAATGATAATAATGTTGTAACCAGCAGCCAGTCAGCCAGCCAGTCAGTCAGCCAGTTGTGGCGTTTAAATTTGTTTTTACTTTATACTTTCACTTTCGTTCGCTCAACAACTGCTGCTGCTGCTGAGAACAGCTCCAACATTTTCCATATCCAACTGTAACAGGTCCTCCCTAACTCAGAATCGTCTTCTTCCCTTCTCATCTCATCTCTCTCTCTCTCTTTCTCTCTCTCTCTCTCTCCCTCTCGTCATACATATTTATTTCTGCCTAAAATCAAGGCGGATTGCAATAAAATATTCAGAAACGAAAGTAACCTAAGGATGAACGAGTTTATTTTATTCCATTTGTCAGATATCTTAGAAACTGTCATTTTTCTATAAACGAACTGTAAACTGCTGTAGCAGGATTTGAACCAGTCTACATTAAATCTATGTTTCTGTTAATGGTGTATATGTATGTATGTATGTATGTATGTATGTATGTATGTATGTATGTAATGTATGCTTGTGTATGTGTGTTGAGATGTATGCATATATAGGTGTGAGCGCATTTATGTATTCGTTCTCTCTCTCCCTCTCTATGTCAGTATGTGTATGTGCGCGCGTCTCTGGCTCTTTCCCCCCCCCCCCCTCCTCTCTAAATCTATCTCTTTCCCTCTTCTTTCACTCCCGTTCCTTTTTCTTTCTTTATGTATGCGTGTATGTATGTATGTATGTATGTAGGTGTGTATATGCGTGTCCTTCTCTCTTTCCTCTTTCTCTGTATCTGTCGCTCTCCCTATCTCTCCCGTTCTTTTCTCTGTATGTGAGTGTGTGTGTGTGTATTGTGTGTGTGTGTGTGTGTGTAGAACAGCTTTTGTTTCAAAACTGTTATATTGTATATTGCGTGTGTGTGTGTGTATATATATACATATATATATATATGTTTAATTTAGCACACACACACACACAGACACACACACATCAGCGTGTGTCCATCTCTGTGTTTATGCAATGTGCCCCCTAACTTCCTCCATAACCATCTCCCCAACCATTTCCCTCTCTCTCTCTCTCTCTCTCTCTGTCCATCTCTGTCACGATAAATCCGCCCCAATTCTCTTCTTCTCTCGTTCTACATTCCTTCACACCATTCCTTAGATTTCTTTCCTTCGCTCTTGCTATTCTCGTTCCTTCATCCATTACAGATGGATGCTACTGTCTTACTGTTGTTGAGCCAGCCACCGAGCCTCTATACACTCGCTCCATCTGCTAGAAATAGAAGCCAAACCCCCCTCATAGCAACATAGTCATATCGTCTGAAAGAAACCAAGGAGACATGCGTCTGCTGGTGATGTGGTCCTTTGATGTAGTTCCCTGTCCGAGAAACTCTTTTGGATAATGGGGTTCCTTACATATATTATTATGTTTGCAGGGAGAGAGAATGACGGTGTGGCCACGGCTTGTACGGGTTTTGTCATAAGTCTGCTTGAACACTACTGACCTGGGGGTTAATTCTGTTCTGCAACAGAACTCATCTACACCGCCCTCACCACCATCGTCACCACTATCACCATCATCAACATTACCACCACCACCACCACCACCATCGCCACCACCACTATCACCACCACCACATCATCACAGCCACCATCATCACCACTAACACCACCAACTATACTATCATTAACAATACCACAGTAACCACCGCCGCTGCCACCACCACCACCACCACCACCAACACGCCACCACTATCACCACCACCACCACCACCACCACCACCATAACAACTGTCTCATTAATTAGCCTCTAATTCCATTCATTCTTTTAGCTTCAGATTCCTCTTTGTTGTATTAGTGTCAAAATCAGAAAAATTCGATCTCTCAGGTGGTTGAATGATATATTTTTCGATAATGATTTCATAATCTATTCGGGCCAAATCTTTTGAAGATTACATTACATAATTATGCATAAACGTTACAAAATTATGATTATTTACTTTATCGGGTTTTTTTTAAAAATAATACAACGTTCAATTGTATCGATATTGTTATTTTAAGGGAAGCTTTGTAAAATCCGAGCAGCATCTCCTAATACCATTACTAAACATTTCTAAGTCTTGATTTTATGCATTGAAAAGCACAAGATCTTTTAAGAGATACTTTGTGCCCTTTTCAAGTTGATACAGTTGTTCTATTTCCGAATGAATCAAATGAAAGTAGTTCGTTTTATTCTGGTTGCCATTTGTTGTTTTAGAGGAAAAAATTCAATAAAATGCTTGCTATTAATGATCGATCTTTGAGCACCTATTATTTAATTAAGCATTTTAATTTAAAATATAATTACCTATGTTCTTACTAAAACGTTTCCTACTGTATCTACTATGCCTTTTAACAACATTATTACTACCTTTGTTTCTTTGCTTTTTATAAATTCCAGGTTTCACGCTTTGTTAGAAACAGTATATTAACCCCACCCCCAATTGGTACTATTACTCTACTACTACTACTACTATGACGGCGATAAGTATCACTGCTATTTTATGTGTTATGATAATGAATTAGATTATAGTTTTGTTTATAATTAAAAGCCTTGTAAAGATGCAGAAATATCCGACTCAACGGATTCCAGTGTTGCAGGTTTTTAGTAACGTCAGAGTTGGTTAGCATCTGTGTGGGAGTTAAGCATTCCAGATATGGGATTATTGGTTCAAAACCTTATTGCATTCGAATACTGTAACTCATTGTTCGTCCAAAAGAAGTTCACTTAGCCGAAATATAGGCAGCAGACTTTTTCCTTCTTCTTAATTCTAATTGTTATGCCAATCGGAGAAAGAATAAATCAGGTCGGTGCATTCAATGTGGATTTTGAAGATATGAAAATAAGTGAATTTTAGCAAGATATAGCGGGTTAGCTGTCTTTATAAGAACAAACTGTATTTGTTACATTAATTTAACTGGATCTAAATGTTGGATGTAGGTGATAAAAACACCTGAGATATAATGGGTACAATGAAGGGGCATTGCTGTCGGAGCTGTATAGAAACTCCCAGGATTCGAAGAGAAATATCCATTATCTTAGTAAAAGATGGAACAGAAATTACATGGGATTATGATTAAGGAATTAGGGATTTTTTGATAAATGAATGGTTTATCAGATGTCTCACTGAATTTTGTCAGCGATGCTGGAAGTTACTGATGTGAAAACAGAAATTTGTGATGGATGGAAATGAGCTTTTTTTTTAAAAAAAAATTTATAAATCTATATTGAAAGCCTTCCCTATTTATTCAAATGACAGCGAAAGCTTCCATTACTAGCACAAATAAATGGCCAGTAGGAGCTATTGGTATTAACTAGTCAAAACGTTAAATTTAACCCTTTTACTGCGGAAATCAGATATATCCAACCCAAATTTTATTACCCTTGGCTGCAGAAAGCAGTTTTATATACCAATCTTTTTTTTTTTTTTGAACCTACTTTCGTTGAGATACGTCAAGTTTATTGAGGCAGTAGATTTGCAGAAAATACCATTTTTTAAAAATAGATATTTAACGTCATTATTGGAATAACCACGAAATTTAGTATTGCTGTGAAAGGGTTAATGTATGTAGAAGATTATGTCATCTGTATAAGATGCAATGGAATGCAATTCTTATAGAGAATAAAGAGAAAAAAAATTAATTTGGAGATGGTTTAACGTAAGTTGATAAAGTTTGAAATGCTACCTTCAACATATGTAACCAGTGATGTATTTTTTGATCTGGTTTCTTTAGCTCTGTGCATTTCTTTGCGTAACCTAGTGGGAAATTATTGAACAAAAAGTTTTTCATTCTTCATTTTGTCTTGTGGATCTGTATTGCTAAGAACCAAGGAAAGATTCTGAAAAAGTCGTTTGAGAGTGCTATTAAATCGTTATTTCCAACAATTGTTAGAGCGATGGGAAAATGTTTTGAGGTAACTGTTCTGATTCTTTATGTCCTGTGTTCAAATCCAGCCAAGATAAACTTTGCCTTTTATTTTTTTGGGGGGTCAATAAAGTAAAGTCCCAATCAAGTATTAAGGTCACTGACATTGACAAACTCTGTCCCCTCAAAATTGCTGGCCTTGTTAGAAACCATTTAGAGCAGGGGTCCCCAAACTTTTTAGACCATTGGCCCCTTCATGTAATCTTTGACCCCCCCCCCCCATCGACTCTCGGGCATGTACAGGAGAATCATCATCATCATCATCGTTGTCGTCGTCATTTAACGTCCGCTTTCCATGCTGGCATGGGTTGGACGGTTTGACTGAGGACTGGCAAGCCAGGAGGCTGCACCAAGCTCCACTCTGATCTGGCATGGTTTTCTACAGCTGGATGCCCTTCCTAACGCCATCCACTCCAAGAGTGTAGTGGTTACTTTTTACATGCCATCGGCACGCGAGCCAGTCAGGCGGCACTGGCATCAACCATGCTTGAATAGTGTTTTTTTTAATGTGTCACAGGCACAGAAGCCAGTCAGGTGGCACTGGCAATGAGGCAGCACTGGCAATGAAATAATTAAGTACATGTGCATCGTTGGTCGACAGGATCAGCAGTATTAATATTTATACCAAATACGATTGTGGAATTTATATGAATAAGCCATATTCCTTATTGAAGTCAAGTATGATCACTTCTATACAATCCAAAAGGTCACAACTGCCAACAGGAAAGAGACAAAAACATATTTAACAACATGGGATTCAAGCAATAAGATTGTTTTTGTTACATTGTGTAAATAATATATCAAAGAAACATTTTGCCTTGCTTTTCAGGTTCAATTCCCCTATGTGGCACCTTGGACAAGTTTCTTCTACTGTAACCCCTGGACCAACCAATGCTTTCTGAGTGATTTTGAAAGATGGAAACTGTGTGGAAGCCCATTGTGTGTGTGTGTGTAAAATGTAGATATATATTTATGTGTGTATGTGTGTGTGTGTGTGTGTGTTTGTATTCCCTACCACTGTTTGACGACTGGTGTTGGTTTGTTTACATTGCTGTAACTCAGCAGTTTGGCAAAAGAGACCAATACAATAAATACAAATTTTTAAAAAAAGCACTGAGGGCAATTTGCTTGACTAAAACCCTTCAAGGCAGTACTCCAGCATGGCTGTAGTCCAATGACTGAAACAAGTAAATAATTGATAATAATAAATAATAATAATCTTTTCTATTCTAGACACAAGGCCCGAAATTTTTTTTTTGGTGGGGCAGGCCAGTCGATAGGATCGCCCCAGTATTCAACTGGTACTTAATTTATCAACCCTGAAAGGAGGAAAGGCAAAGTTGACCTCGGCGGAATTTGAACTCAGAACGTAAAGACAGACAAAATACCATTAAGCATTTTGCCCAGCGTGCTAACGATTCTGCCAGCTCGCCGCCTTAATAATAATAATAATTAATCATCAACTTCTATTTTTGTGATTGATGTACTTGGCATTGTAGAACAGCTTTTGTTGCTGATAATTGTGAACTCTTCATATTCACTCTCTTAAAAAACCATTGAATGAGAATCTAATGTTGAAGAGTATTTGAGCCAATCCAGCAGTAATTCTAATTGCTTATATAGCAATAGACACTAAACAATGAAACAAAGATAAGAAAGAAAAAAAACTCTCAGAATCAATATACTGAAATGACTTAACAAGGAGCAGCTTCATCCAGTAAATTTAAAGCTTAGTGGCTCTGAGTGTATCAGATGATAACTGGTGGTAGAACCTGGTAATTAGAATGTGTTACAGTTGATGTAGATGTTCACCTGTTATTAAACGAGAATCTTGTAGCTTGAATTCCTACATTGACTTTGTTTATAAGAAGGAAACAGTTGGAAAATGACTTCAGTGATGAGCTTGTTAATATTGATCAACAGTAAATAGGTCAGGCTTTTAATAAATTGTTGTATCTACATTTGTTTCTCTTGAACTAGGTTTGGGTCACTGTGAGGTTAATTGTAAGTTTAGAATTTGAACCCATTGTTCCTGTTCATGTTCCAGATCAATAAAGGCAGCGAGCTGGCAGAATCGTTAGCATGCTGGGCGAAATGCTTAGCGGTATTTCATCTGCTGCTACGTTCTGAGTTCAAATCCTGCTGAGGTTGACTTTGCCTTTCATACTTTTGGGGTTGATTAAATAAGTACCAGTTACACACTGGGGTCGATGTAATCGACTTAATCCCTTTGTCTGTCATTGTTTGTCCCCTCTATGTTTAGCCCCTTTTGGGCAATAAAGAAATAAGTACTGTGAACACCTTCAGGGTTCCAGCTCTGGAATTTTGATCTGTGATTATTTTAAACTTTTTTCTTGTTTCAACCATTAGCCTGCGACCATGCTGTAGCATCAACCTGAAGTATTTTTTGTTGAATGAATCAACACCACTACTTCCTTTTTTTTAGGTCTGGTTCTTATTCTAGTGGTTTATTTTTTTGAAGAACTGCTAAGTTACAGGGACACAAACACACCAACACCAGTTGTGAAGCTGTGGTGGGGGACAAACCCAGGCACAAAGACACACACACTCACACACATGATGGCTTCTTTCAGTTTCCTTTTACCACATCCACTCATAAGGCTTTGGTTGGCCCAAAGCTATAGTGAAGACACTTGACAACAGAGCCAAAGGTGTGACATCTTCACAGATGTACATACAACTCTCCTATGAATTGTTTCTTTTCTATCTGTATGAAACTTAGCATGCTTAGATATGCACATCTCCGCATCATTTATGCCCGAAGACTGATGTCTTCCAAAAATGTATGATGAAGAATCTCTTAAATATGAGATTTTGCTTTTGCTGTTGACCTCCAACAGGCTTCTGATATTTAACAGTAGAATTGCAAGATGTTTGGACTGGTGATAATGGTGGCCATCCTGGGTCTATTATTTGTGTTAGGAGTAGTTTTAGGTCTTTTCTGATTTTCAAACTGTTGTATGTAGTTTTAGATTTATGCTAATTCTCAAGCTGTTGTGAATAATTTTAGGTCTTTCCTGATTTTCAAGTTATTATAAGTTTAAATCTACACTAATTTTCAATTCTATCCATAAATATCAATATTGATTTCTACCATTGGCTCAGAACTTTAAAGTCAAGTAAGGAGTACAGTTGAATATATGAACCCCAATATTTCACTGATATTTGGTTTTATTAGCTCTGGAATGAAAGCTAAAGTCAACCCCAGCAAGACATATTATATAATACCCTTTCTACTAAACGCACAAGGCCTGAAATTAGGGGAGGGGATAGTCGATGGTGTACAATGTAATGTCGACCAGATGCAGATACAGAGAAGTAAAAATTTTGAACAATTTCTTTCTTCATATCTTAAAGGTTTAGTGATGGAATTAGTTAGCCATGTGATTCAGAAGTTTTCTTATCATGCAACTAGTTCTCAGTTCACTCCTACCGTGCAGCACTTTCTGAAAATGCCTTCAAGTAGCCCTTAGTTGACCAGTGTTGTGTGACTAGAATTTGGTAGATAAAAACGGAGCACAAGCCTGTTGTGGTCACACACACACACACACACACACACACATATGAGTGGACAAATAAAAGAAAATGGTACTCAACACATGTGGTCGGAGGTACACTTATTGTTTAATAACAGCTTGACTCAGCTCCATGCAGAATAACCCTACCTTGTTAGACATCTTGACAAGAGTAAATGAATATGGAGCAAATTCAAGATGACTTCTAGATGCTAGGCTTTTATTGGTCAATTCAGGTCATGTGGTGTTGTTAGTCTGAAAATGGCATCAGTTTTTTTCCTTTATTCAGATGCTACTAAATATATACCATACCATAGCTTCCAGACATAGCGGCGACACCTAGCTATCAACATCCTGTGTGAGCACGTGGACCTAAAAATAAAAAAAAGAATTGATTCTCTGTGTGTGTATGTGTGTATATATATATATATATATATATATATATATATCATCATCATCATCATCATCATCATTTAATGTCCACTTTCCATGCTAGCATGGGTTGGATGATTTGACTGGGGACTGGTGAACCAGATGACTACACCAGACTCCAATCTGATCTGGCAGAGTTTCTACAGCTGGATGCCCTTCCAAATGTGTAGTGATATATATATATATATATATATATATATATATATATTTATATATATATATATATTTATATATATATATATATCATCGTTTAACGTCTGCTTTCTATGCAGATATATATATATATATATATATATATATATATGTTCAGCTTTTCTCTCAAGATACTTACACTCTGACGGGTATTCACATTGACATTACACATCCAACGGAGCATACTGGCTTCATTCCTTGCGAGCTTACGTATGTCCTCAGCAGTTACAGCCCATGTTTCACTGCCATGTAGCATGGTTGTTCGTACGCATGCGTCATACAGTCTGCCTTTTACTCTGAGTGAGAGTCCCTTTGTCGCCAGCAGGGGTAAGAGCTCTCTAAACTTTGCCCAGGCTATTCTTATTCTAGCAGCTACACTTTCAGCGCACCCACCCCCACTACTAACTTGGTCGCCCAGATAGCGGAAGCTATCGACTACCTCTAGTTTTTCACCCTGGAATGAGATAGAAGTTGTTTCCTGTTTGTTTGCAGTCTTTATTGCACCTGAACATCTGCCACAAACAAAAACTAACTTGCTAGTTAACCTGCCTTTGATGTTGCTGCACCTCTTATGTGTCCATAGCTTGCACCGGGTACATCTTATAGAGTTACTACCTACTCCTTTTCTACATACTGAGCAGGGCCATCTACCTGAAGGGGTTTGTGTTTTATCTACCTTCCTACTTATTAGGATTTTGGTTTTAGCTAGGTTGACTCTAAGGCCCTTCAATTCTAGACCTTGCTTCCACACCTGAAACTTCTCCTCTAGTTCTGATAGTGACTCCGCAATTAGGGCAAGGTCATCAGCATAGAGGAGCTCCCAGGGGCAACCTGTCTTGAACTCCTCTGTGATTGCCTGGAGGACTATGGTAAATAATAGGGGGCTGAGGACGGAACCTTGGTGGACCCCTACCTCTACCCGGAATTCATTGCTGTACTCATTTCCAACCCTCACCTTACTGGCCGCATCTCTGTACATGGCTCGCACAGCTCTCACTAGCCATTCTTCTATCCCAAGTTTCCTCATTGACCACCAGATAAGGGATCGGGGGACCCTGTCAAAGGCTTTCTCCATGTCAACGAAAGCCAGGTACAGAGGTTTATCCTTGGCTAGGTATTTCTCTTGCAACTGTCTCACTAGAAATAAGGCATCAGTAGTGCTTTTACCTGGCACGAACCCAAACTGCATCTCATCTAAATTGATTCGCTCCCTAATTAGTTGGGCTATGACCCTCTCTGTAACTTTCATAACCTGATCTAACAGCTTGATGCCTCTGTAATTATTTGTATCTAAAGCGTCCCCTTTACCTTTGTAGCAGTTGACTATGATGCTGCTACACCAGTCATAGGGTATGACTCCTTCGTGTATCACCTGGTTCGTAATACGGGTGACTAGGCTATAGCCAACACTGCCAGATATTTTGAGCATCTCTGCAGTGATTCCTGATGGGCCGGGGGCTTTCCCGGTCTTCATACTCTTAATTGCTTTATCTACCCTGGTACTATCAACTCGGATAGCTGGTCCCTCTATTGGGTCGACATAAGGCAGGCTCTCTTTCTCCCATTCATTCTCTTTATTAAGCAATCTATCGTAGTGGCATCTCCAGACCTCTTTCTTTGCATCCTCATTTAATGCAAGCGTACCATCATCCATGCGAACACATTTCTCTCCTACAACATCACTATTCTCTCTCCTACACTGTCTTGCAACCCGAAATACCTCGAGTCTTTGGTCCTCACGGCGCAGAACATTGGCAAATCTTTCCTTATCTGCTTCCCCTCTGGCTAAATAAACCTGTCGCCTAGCCTCCCTTCTGGCACATTGGTACAATTCCCTGCTACCACCGTTCTTCCAGTCCTTCCAAGCTTGTTTCTTTTGTCTAATAGCCCTGTCTACCTCCTTGTTCCACCACCACGTTACTCTGGGTTGGGAGGGGACCTTACACCACCCACAAATCTGGTCGGTGGCTTTCAACAGGTTGTCCCGCAGAAATCTCCAATTGTCTTCCACGTTGTAAAGCATCAGTTGTGGCGTGCAAGAGAGACGATTGCGCTGGTATGGACATGTGGTGAGAATGGAGGAGGATAGCTGCGTGAAAAAGTGCCACACCCTAACAGTTGAGGGAACCCGTGGAAGAGGTAGGCCCAGGAAGACCTGGGCTGAGGTGGTGAGGCAAGACCTTCGTACATTGGGCCTCACCGAGGCGATGACTACGGACCGAGACCTTTGGAAATGGGCTGTGCGTGAGAAGACCCGGCAAGCCAAGTAAGATCGTTGCCAGTGCCCCTGGACTGGTTCTTGTGCGGGTGGCACATGAGATGCACCATTTTGAGCGTGGCCGTTGCCAGTACCGCCTGACTGGCTCCTGTAGGATTTTCGAGCGAGATCGTTGCCAGTGCCCCTGGACTGGCTTGTGCGGGTGGCACATAAAAGACACCATTTCGAGCGTGGCCGTTTTCGTGCGGGTGACACGTAAAAGCACCCACTACACTCTCTGAGTGGTTGGCGTTAGGAAGGGCATCCAGCTGTAGAAACTCTGCCAAATCAGACTGGAGCCTGGTGTTGCCATCCGGTTTCACCAGTCCTCAGTCAAATCGTCCAACCCATGCTAGCATGGAAAGCGGACGTTAAACGATGATGATGATGATGATGATATATATAAATATAAAAGAAACAAGTTAAAAATAATGGTCATTCCATATACTTCCTTTATTGGAGCAAGTGTGGCTTACAGCTGTTTCCAGTAGTCATTATAGGTGTGTTACTGATAGGTTTACTTAGTTGGTCTATTGATCAACTGAGGCAAATTGAATGACCCAATAAAATTAATGCTACTTGTGTGAGTGCCATTTCTGGAAAGTTTGTTAACCTGGTGTGCCATCAAAGAGCTTATGGAGTATCTTGCCTGGATTGATAATCCAAAGGTCCTTCATGAACCAAGGCTCATGAGCTGGTTTCTTGGATTGGTTTCTGTGGACTGGCATCCCGTCCCACCTCCGCCTGGGACAGGATGCCAGTCCATTGCAGGATTACTCATTCCTTCCAGCTGAGTGAACTGGAGTAACGGGAAATGAAGGTTTTGCTCAAGAACACAATGCATTGTGCTCAGTCCAGGAATCAAAATCACAATCTTATGAACATGTATGCAACACCCTAACCACTAAGCCATGGGCCTACACACACACACACACACACACACACACACTCATGTATGCATATGTGTGTGTGTGCATGTTGTATGCACATGCATGCATTTATGTTTGCCAGTGTCAGTCAATGTTGGCATTGTGTAATATGATTTACTTAGCAATTTGATAAACAAAGATTGATAAAATTGATAAAATATGAACCGGACAGAAATAGCTGTTAGAACCAACATGGCATCCCATCACCATTGTGGGCGGTGTCCCACTGTAACTGCGGTCCAGGGACTGAAGCTATTAAAAGAAAATATTTGTGATATTGTGAGTGTGCATGTGTGCATTTAATCGCATATTATAAACAATTATTCATATATATTGAGAAATACCATCTGTCTCCGTAAAATAAATTTTTCTTGAATCAGGGTCCTTAAAAAAATGTGATAAATATTTCTTATTTCCATCTTTCTAATGTTATTTGTTTACATAGATATCATAAACAGTTGATACTTTCCTATGGAATGTAAATAAGTTTTATCTGAGGAAAAATGTTACTCATAACATACTATCTCACATGTACTGCTTCTGGTGCTTTGTATTATAACTATTCCTCTTTTCAAACTTTAGCTGAGACCTTCAACTTTAAAAAAAAAAAATACATAAATTCAGTGAAAGAATTGTTTCATTTGTAAATATCAACTTGAAATAATTTTATTCTGTATTTCAAGTTCAGGGCAACATGAAGCAAAATCACTTTTGTTGGACTTGATGACATTAAAGTTTTCACTTGATCGACCTAGCTAAGACAGCAATTTATGGTTTATGTCTGTTTTCCATTTTTTTGGAACAGAAGCTTCCTGCTAAACTGACCCACTGTAACATGTACTGAAGGCTCTTCTCTGACTTTGCTATACTCCAAAGTTCAGAAGTGTCTGCTCCACTCTTCCCTTTGTAAGTTAATTGCACGTTCCAATGCAGATGATATTAACCTGTACTCCAAGACTGCAAGCTGGCAGAATCGTTAGCATGCTGAGCAAAATGCTTAGCAGTATTTCGTCTGCTGCTATGTTCTGAGCTCAAATTCCACTGAAGTCAACTTTGCCTTTCATCCTTTCAGGGTCGATAAATTAAGTACCAGTGAAACATTGGGGTCAATGTGATCGATTGTCCCCCTTCCTACAAAAATCCAGGTCTTGTGCCTATAGTAGAAAAGATATTAACCTGCACTTCTTAACTTTGCACATACAACTCAATCACTCCATGATAGCCACACACTGCTTGAATAATAAATGAGCTCATCTTTCAATGGAGAATGACAAGTGAGTCTCTCTCCTTCAGTAGCATAGAGACACAGTCACTACACATATTAAACAAAAAGACTTGTATTTCATCCTTTTTGGTCATGAACAATACAAAAATGTCTTCTACATTTGTTTTTACTTTACATTCTGTGATCTCCCATGGTGTCCTCTCAAATAGCATTGCAAAAACTTACTTTACAAACACCAAGACTATCCCTCTTTATGGTCAGTAATATATTTTACCCTTTAGAGTTTAAACCGGTGATATCTGATCAGAATATACTGTCTGCTTTATATTCAAATTAGCCAGGTCCTGCCTCTTACACCTACCCTAAACTGTCAGCTACAGGATAATGCATGCTTAATTCAAAACAATGTGAATAAATAAGAATTATGTTTGACAAAGTAAACTGAACAGAAAAGGGTTAAACAGAAATGAGTAAAGGCAAATGACTCAGAGTGGTCAGTGGTATGTGTTTGAACAACATAAACAAATACAGGTATGTCAAATGCCATACAACATTAATTCTTGGTTTATTAAAATTATCTCTACCTCCAGACAATGTGCTATAATTATCAAATAGTAATTAAGATCAGCTGCAGGTGTGGAGGGGTGATCATCTCAAGAATCAAGAATTCTCCAGAGTTGAGATGCCATCAAGGGAAAGGACCAGCTTATTGTCTGGAGATAGGAGGACAGTGATGGACATGTGTTTCTGTCTCAATAGCCATCAGCACAATAACTGTCCGAATATACTTAAGCCCTGATCAATTAATGAAAATTTAAGTAGCTCAAATATTGATACATTAGATTGTTATTAACATAAGTAGTGAAGGTGCATGGCTCAGTGGTTAGGGCATTTGGCTCACGATTGTAAGGTCATGAGTTCAATTCCTGGCAGCGCGTTGTTTCTCTTGAGCAAGACATTGCTCCAATCCACTCTGCTGGCAAAACTGAGTCGTACCTGTATTTGAAAGAAGCCAGCCTTGTCACACTCTGTGTCATGCTGAATCTCCCTGAGAACTACGTTAAGGGTGCACGTGTCTGTGGAGTACTCAGCCACTTGCATGTTAATTTCACAAGTGAGCTGTTCCGTTGATCATATCAGCTGGGACCCTTGTTGTCATAGCAACCGATGGAGTGTTCCTTTTTAACATAAATAAGACAGTGCTGCTGCAATTACACGCAAATATACAAAAGAAGTCTTATTATCTACCGATTGCTAAGGATTTACTCACAACATAATGTTTCAAGCACCAATTCATAGACACAACCTTCTCTCATTGTCTCCCCAATTGTTTCTGCTGCAGCATCTGCTTTCCTTTTACTCATTTGTCTCTTCCTGTCACCCTCACTGTATCCTTACATTGCAGATCCTGCAAGAAATACTGTTCCAGTATGTTGTATAACGAGAAGGAGTTCCGAAAACAGTATTTCCTGCAGGATCTGGGAGTTTCCAGTTCACAGGAATTTGAATTTCTGATTCACATCATTTTCCCTGCAGACAGTGGACCCATGCATGTTGAAACTCCCCAGCTGTTGAGAACCTGAAAATGCCATGGGCATTGCCCTCATGTCCTACCCCCTCTCCCCTCCTCCCTCTTCCTCCTCCTCTTCCTCCTCCTCCCTCTTCCTCCTCCTCCTCCTCCTCTAGCTAACTTAGGTAAAAAAAAACGAGAAAAGAAAAGAAAAAAAGCGTCGCAGGAAAGTAAGAATGGTTTTTTTTATTATTTTCTGGTTCTTCAAGTAAGTATCAGGAAAATAGCTGAGAGCTGACACACTATTCAAATATTAAATTGATTATCAATAAGATTGTGTTGTGCCATGTCAGCTCTGACTGAGAAGATTATGATTAAAGAATTACGATTGGTAATCAATTTGTCTTATTTTTCAGGACTATTCCATTCAAGGCCAATGGGTCCTTTCTTTTTAAAAGTAGTGTGTGAATTTGGGACAGTTTTGGCTCCTATTTCTAGCAAGTTGAGTTACATCACAAGGCAGTTCCTTCGTTGACTTTGTAGAACAATTCTGTGGCATTGTCTGAGAATCTTACGTTCAAAACTTTTAATTTAATGTTTTTAAAGCAATTGGTGATTAATTCAGCTCCTCCTCCTACTCCTCCTCCTCCTCATCATCATCATCATCATCCTCTCCTCTATTTCTTCCTCTACTTCTTCCTCTGCCTCTTCCTCTCCTCCTTCTCCTCTTCCTCCTCCTCTGCCTCCTCCTCTTCCTCCCGCTCCTCCTTGTCATGCTCACCCCCTTCCTTCTCTACCTACTCCTCCTCTGCATCATCCTCAGCCTCCTTCTCAGCCTTCTCTGCTTCCTCCTCCTCCTCCTCCTCCTCCTGTATCTTCTCTATGGCCAGACACCTGTGCTTGTCCCTCTATCATACTTTACCTTCTCAACATTTGGCATAAAGCAACCTCCCTCCTCCGCCTCCTCCTCCGCCTCCTCCTCCGCCTCCTCCTCCGCCTCCTCCTCCTCCTCCTCCTCCGCCTCCTCCTCCGCCTCCTGCTCCTCCTCCTGCTCCTCCTCCTCCTGCTCCTGCTCCTCCTCCCTTCTCCTCTTCCTCACACTTAGCCAAGAGGGTTTCTTCCCTTTTCTTGTTCTTTTACATGGCAACCTCACCAGGGTCAGTCGGAAAGAACCAAGTACTAGTGCAATTTGTAAACTGTGCTTGGCTTTAGGAAGTGCATCCAATTGTAGAAACCTTACCACAGCAGACATAAGAGTTCAATGCAGCCTTGTGACTTGCTGGGATCCTATTTGACCATTCAACCCATGCTAGCATGGAAAACAGATGTTAAATGATAATGATGATGATGATGATGAAGGCAGAAATTTATTCCTCATTTAACTCCTAGCGAAGGGTTTATGTTCGTAGGCCAAAGTATTTTTAGGAACAGCACAATAGAATAAACCAGTTTCATTAACCGTGTTAGCCTGTGGTCAAACAAAAGCCCTCACATCTATTAAGTCTAGAAATTTTCTAAATGGCTGAACTTGTGAAGTGTTAGCATTTAAAAATTCACCTCTGGTTTTCTTGTTTACAATATCATACCTTTTTTTTCTAAAATGCTTCGGCCATTCATCTTTTGCTTGAACATTGAGTCCCATGTCATTTCCAAGAGTTTCATGAGAATATTTCATGCAACCGGATAGTTTTTCCATCAAAAAGTGTTGTCAACTTATTTTTCAACATTCTCATACACAACAAAACAACAACAACAACACCAATGCACAAAGTAATTCAATAACAACACAAAAAACCCAATCCAACAGTAACAACAACAACAACAGCAACATCTCTGATGGAAACATGTTGGTCACCACCGTGAAAGCAGTGACAGTTTGATAAAGTGAAACTGATACCTTAGCAACGATAGCCATCTTTCAATTTACAACTCTCCAAGACTTCTCTTGTCTTCTTCCCATTCTCCACACCCAAACCCGCCTCCTTTATAGACGTTCTCTCTCATCCTTTCTTGCTTTTATCTCAGTCATCCTTTAACCTATTTTCCAACCACTTCAGTGATGTCTCTCATTTTCCCTATTTCATTTCTCTTCCCTTTTTCATCTATTTTAGGCTTTATTCTCTTCCCCCTTTCCACATGGAACAGTTTTTCCTCTTCTCTCTCTCCCTTTCCATGTCTGTCTGCCCTTCTCTCTTTCTCAAAAAATATCTGTCCATTAAATCAGGATCTGTTAATCCAAGGGTTTACTCCAAGTACGTTTATTGATCAAACCACAAAAGCAATGTTGGTAATTTACCAAAATATAAGGATGAAATTATTGGAAAAAAATTGTGATTAATGTTAAAGGAAGTTCCGGATCTGTGTAGTTCATTAAGATCAAGAATTATATCTATTGTTTTAGACATAGTCTACAAGCCAGCAAGTCATAATATCTGCTGTAATAAGCCATTGATATTATCCAAATGTTACCGGTTGAGCGAGTGGCTTTTTCTGGATGCAGCTTATGAGGTTATTTGTTGTTGTTGTTTGTGGATACATTTGAACAATAAAATGGCGCTGACAAGTTTAACATGTTGAATATGTTACAGTCTTGCATGACTGACTTTAGTGCATTTTATTCCATTAAGTATCCAACTTGTTTTCTGACAGCCAGAGATCGGGATTTAGATAGGCAGAAACTATTCACAGGCATGGCTTTATGAATAAGAAGCTTACTCTGCAACCATGTGGTTTGGGGTTCAATACCACTGTACAGCATTTTGGGCAAGTATCTTCTGCTAGAGCCTGGGGTTGACCAATGCATTCTGAGTGAATTTAGTACATGGAAACTGTATGGAAGCCTGTTATATACATATGTGCAAATATATATGTATATGTATGTATATTTCTTTCTTTTTCTTTTACTTGCTTCAGTCATTTGCCTGTGGCCATGCTGGAGCACCACCTTTAGTCAAACAAATTGACCCCAGGACTTATTCTTTGTGAGCCTAGTACTTATTCTATCAGTCACACTTGCCAAACTGCTAAGTTATAGGTACGTAAACACACCAACATCGGTTGTAAAGCAATACTGGGGAGGACAAACACACACACACACACACACACACACAATGGGCTTCTTTCAGTTTCTGTCTACCAAATCCACTCAAAAAGCTTTGGTCAGCCCGAGGCTATAGCAAAAAACACTTGCCCAATGTGCCATGCTGTGGGACTGAACCCAGAACCATGTGGTTGGGAAGCAAGCTTCTTACCACGCAGCCACTCCTGCGCCCATATATACATACATACACACATACATACATACACACATACATACATACATACATATATACGCATGCACACACATATCTATATGTATAGATACATAGATGAATAGATGTGTGTGTGTGTATGTGTGCATGTGTGTGCGCGTGTATGTCTGTGTGTGTGTATCTTTGTGTTTGTCTCTTGTGACTGCTTTCTTTATGCCCCTGTAGCTTAGGGGTTCAGCTACAGTGGCCAACAGAGAAAGTGCCCAGTTGAAGTTTAGTTGCTATTTCTAGCAGGTCACGTAACCATGTACATCCATCCTGATCAGCTTGTTATATACTTTGATATTTAGAAATGCAATTTCTATTTAACGTCATTGGCAAGACTCTCTCTTGTGAGTGGCATGCAGCTCTTGGAGCTATTGTCTACAATTCCCTGGATAGAATTGGGTTTCCTGAAAAGCGATATTCTCTAGGGATGCAAACATCAAGGATATATATTTGTGTGTGTATATATATGATCTGTGTGTGTGTGTGTGTGTGAATATGTATATAAGTACATGTGTGTATGTGTGTGTGTGTATATACACACACACACGCACACATACATATATGTATATATATGTATATTTGAGCACTTCTTTTACAGTCCTATAAACCTTTTTGTTTCTATTAGAAGAGACAAATATTATTTCTTGTTGTATACATATATATATATATATATACATATATATATATATATATATATATATGTATGTGTGTGTGTGTGTGTGTCTATATATGTAAATGTACATGCATATGAATGTGTGTATATAATAATAATAATAATAATAATAATAATAATAATAATTATTATTATTATTATTATTATTATTATTATTATTATTATATACCTTTATATGTATAAGTGTATAAATCTGTGTGTGTGTGTGTGTGTGTGTGTGTAAACATACATAGCTATTGTAAAAGGATTCAGAAATCTCGGTAGTTATCCCAGAACCCAAGTCAGTACTCCTGCTGCAAACGCTAGTTGTTCCGTAGAAGAGAAGTGTTTGATGCAAACTGCAAATCCAGGAGGTTTTCATTAACCACAGAGTATTAAATAACAAGTAAAAAAAAAACAGAGCTACTGGTATCACATTTATTCTTTGGTTACAATTGTCTCAATATGATATAGGTCAGACAAATCATTTAACAATATAGAAAACATGAATATCAACAATGTTTGTGTAATTTTGGTGGAGGGGGCGAGTGGATTACATCGACCCCAGTACTCAACTGGTACTTCATTTATCAATCCCCAAAGGAATTAAAGACAAGGTCAACCTCAGTGGAATTTGAACTCAGAATGTAAAAATAGACGAAATGCCACTAAGCATTTTGCTAATGATTCTGCCAGCTTTCTGTCTTGATGATTATGTAATAGTAAATCATTATAACCCACAGTCATTTCTTCATGGCCAAATGAATAATTTAACCTTTAGCATGTTGAAGGTGAATCATGTTACTGTATGAGTTTTCTCCCCTCTTGATGCGACACACTGTACCTGCAGCTATGGGGAAGAAAACTTGTATGGTGACAGGATTTGCCTTCAGTGTGCTAAAGGTTAATATAAAGGAGCTTGGGTGAATTCCCCTTTATGTAGATACAGACAATTTGGTGAGAGGATCCAATATTTTTGTAGTGAGGAAGCATCCACTTTGACCCGCAAATAAAAGAAAGGTTAAAGAGGCAGAGAGGACGAAAAATATTGAGCACTATTTGATAGGAGTAATTTTGAAGGGGGACTTATTAATTAGTCCATACATTCAGGCAGTTGTTTGGTTGAGTAAATAAAGCAGTAACTAAATATCATGAATCAAGTGGGATGGGCATTTCTAGAACAGCTTCAAACAAAACAGTAATGATCAGAAAGAGTAGTGTGTATGTATACATGTATGTGTGTGTGTGTATGTTTAAGTATGGTATGTAAATGTATACACACACACACACACACACACACACACACACACACACACACACACACACACACACACATATATATATATACACACACATACAGTTGTCCTCAAAATTATTCATACCCTTGTTAATTTTTGTGATTTTTCTATTTTTGTGATGAATGCATTTTGTCAAGTTTGTTTATGAGTTATATGTGACCAACGAGTGAAAGAACCCTCCCTCCCCAGCTATGCTGGTGCACCCCAGTTCCTGCATTGAACACTTTGTACAGTCATTTCCTTCAGAGCAATACATTTTTAAAATATGCTCCAGCCTGTGTTTTTCTTTCACATAATGTTCCACAGATGTTTGAGCTGAACCTGTACCACATCAGTCCCATGTATCTAGGAGGAAGAAGCCTTCAAGGCTTGAAAACCATTTAAAGAAATCAATTAAGAGAAAATAACACATTACTTGTTAAGCATGTATTCATATAAAAAAAAAAGTGGTAAGGATGACCCCAAAATGACATAATGAGCTCTCGACTAAGTGCTCTCTTTAAAAAAATTCCTGAAGATCTATGTTTAGCAGAACAATGCCATATTTTATTTTATCTCTGAACAATAAGTTTTTCCAATCCACCAAACATTGCTGACATCATTATCAACAACTATGTCTTAGAATATTTTGCTTTTGTATTTGGTTTGCAAGATTCTTGATATGAAGCCATGTGTTGAAACAGATTTTGTTGTATCTTGGGAGGGTCATTATGCCAATAATAAACTTATGCGCTGGTTCTGTTTCACTTCTTTATTATTATCAGTCGATAGATTAATTATTAACCCTTTAGCATTCAGATTAATTTATCAAATGTAATACTTATTTATCCACATTTTTAAAAACTAATCAATGCACTCTCTCCTAGCTTCAAGATTTCAATGATGTGATTATTTATTTTTAGAATGACAATGACGGGTAGGTGTGAGAGGTTGCATCTGGCCAATTTGAACATAAAACAGGTAGAATATTTGTGCTGGTTGGAATGCTAAAGGGTTATCCAATAGACTAATAATAATAATAAACAAAGTAAAATAGAACCAGTGTGTGTGTATTTGACCCTCCCAAAGTACAACAAAAATCTGTCTTATAATGTAATATGAATTTTTAAGTTTCATTTCAGAAACAGTTGTTAAAATTATAGTCTACATAACGATGAACTGATTTAATTAACAGATACAGAATGTCCAATTGGAACTTATCTACCTCCTGATTGCCTCGAAGATTGTCCACAAAGCTGTAACAAAGGAAAATGTGATGAATATACTGGAGATTGTTCAGAAGGATGCCTGCCAGGGTACAGGGGGAAGAAATGCGACCAAAGTAGGTTGACTTTGTTCTTTCAAAAATTCATTATACGTGAATGAGTTTTAAACAAAACTTCTTTGTTGATAGGAGAGTATTGTAATTTGCTTGAAGCATTGTGTGTTGTTTGTAAAGAATAAAAAGTTTAGAATGATACAACAATGCACTATAAAACAAAAAATGGACTATATACCTGTTGTAATTTGGTTATCTATAGTCCGATGATATTTTGGAAAAAAAGAAAACCATTGGAAAACAGTTTATAGCAGAGACTCCATCTAAGAAGATCTGAAGAAGGAATTGTAATTCCGAAATATCATCGGACTATAGATAACCAAATTACAACAGATATTAGTCCATTTTTTCTTTGTTGATATTGTATATTTATATTTAAAACATTTCTCCACCTCATTCCTTTCTACCTTTCTTTTTTTATTGATTTAATGTTCAACCATTCAACCTACATTACGGCTTTTTACATAAAATAACCAGATATCAACTGGACTCGTGAGAAGTAATTCTATAGAATTTTCTCTTTTTTGTAAAGCAAGGAATGGTGTAATACCAAGCTGTTAAGGTGGAAGACAAACATAACAGTCATAAAATAAATGAAACATTCTTTTCTCACTTCTTCCCTTTTGCTTTAAACATTTTCAAATTTACATTCTTTTGTCCTGAAATTTGATAAAACATTTCCACTGTATCATCCTTTTCTGTAACATGACAATCAAACTAGTTTAGAGTCATTTGATATTTTGTTACTATTCTCATTTTCTTGAACCTGGAGCTGCTTCGTAAGGTTGGTTTTTTTTTTTGAAATTTTATATTTTTAGAAATAGCAGTTCTCTTCAATCTATTACACCAGTAAATCAATCAGTTCTGCCTTAAGGCTATACATTCCTTCCTTCTCATATTAAGAGATGCAACAAGAATTCAAATGTAATCAATATTTTGTAATTATTTGTGGCAAAGAATTCATTAAAACTCATCATTATCATAACCATTATTTTAATGTCCATTTTTCCATGTTGACATGCGATTGACGAGTTTGACATATAGCTTATTGCCAATCCTTTCCTTCTTTTCTCATATTCCAAGATCTGACCTTATTCTTTCCTTCCAAGAGTAATTTTTTCTCCCTCTCAAGAACCCTCCACTTACAGTATACAATATTTTTGTATCTAACTCTCATTATTCACTTGTATTACCTATTTATCAAATAAAGTGAGTTCACAGCTGTAACCTACACCAGTGTCGCATAACCAGCCCACTCAAAAAGTAGCTTGGATCGTAGGGCGACATGCCATGCTTGAGGAGACTTATTGAGTCAAGTACATCAAAATCAAATCAAATCACAATCAAATGGAAATTGTAGATGTGATCCCTGTGCCGGTGGCATGTAAAAAGCACCATCCGAATGTGGCTGATGCCAGCGCCGCCTTGACTGGCTTCCATGCCGGTGGCACATGAAAAGCACCATCCAATTGTGATCGATGCCAGCCCCCTCTGGCTCCTGTGCTGGTGGCACATAAGAAAAGCACCCACTACACTCTCAGAGTGGTTGGTGTTAGGGAGGGCATCCAACTGTAGAAACTCTGCCAGATCAGATTGGAGCCTGGTACAGCCTTCTGGCTTTCCAGACCCCAGTCGAACCATCCAACCCATGCCAGCATGCCCTAACCACTTAGTCATGCGCCCTCATGCAGCACAAAGACACATTCTCGACACATAGAACATTACCTGTCTTTCCCCTCATTACCTGTCTTTCACCCCAGCTATATATGAACAACATCCCACTAAGAACTCCAAGGTCACTACACATGCTAGGTTTCACCATTACTGGTTATCTTCCTGCCAAATCCATATCCTCAACTTATAGGCTTTATCACAAAGATTGGCATTCCTCTTCGGGGCCAACAACTACTGATCCTTTATGAAATTCAAGTGAGGTCCACAAGGGGAATACTGCTCCCACATCTGGGATGTTGCTGCTGATGCTATACACATATATATATAGACATTCTAGACTTCACCCAAAGGAAGGCCATTCAACTAATTTGCATAAAGTCCCTGACAGACACACTAAACCTCTGCCCAACAAACATGTTGCCCCCTCTCACTGCTTTTTCTATAGCTACTACAGTGACCTCTGCTCCTTAAATATTGTCTTTCTCCTACCTGTCATTTGCTCAAGTCTTTCTCCTCATTAACCTGCAGCCACAATCCATTAATCCTTATCTACATGTTACATTTCTCACTGAGGTAAAAAAAAAATGTAAATCACTCCCTTATTTTCGTGTTGTAGCATGCCCCGATGGAAAATATGGTAAAGGATGCACTAAGACATGTAGTCCTATGTGTATAATACCAGGCTGCTTTTCAAATAATGGTAGTTGTCACTCTGGATGTAAACCAGGATTCCAGGGAAAGAAGTGTAATGAAGGTAACGATCAACTTACCAATCTATTACAAATTATGATTAATATGATTGATTATTTGTTTATTTTTTTCTTTTCAGTATTTGTATTGTCTTTAATCTTTAGTCACATGTATTCTTTTTATTGAATCCAGCTTGTTCTGTTTGTAGTTGCAGGCTTAATGGCAAGTCGTTTCAAATGTATGAATTCTAAATCACTGAGGGCTTTTTTTTTTCTGTGATTCTTTGTTCCCAGATATAATTTTCATTAAAACGATTCCTTCAAAATTTCCAAACACTACCTGATATATTATTCCATTTTCATTTGTATTAAGCAAAAAGTTGCTTTTGCTATATATTGTGTTAGGTGTCTGAGCATTTGAACATAAAATGGTTGAATGTTTGGGGCCAGATTTGGCAGTCTTAAATGTTAAAGGGTTAAAGTTAATTTTGATTTAGAATATGTTTTTGAATTTTGAAATGTTTAAATTTTAGAATAATTTCTCTTATCTTTAAAAAAAAAAGACAAACAAACTATCTTTTATTACTTCAGAATGTGATTTTACCAGGTTTGGAGAGAGGTGTTCTAAAAAATGTCACTGCAAAAAAAGAGAAGAAAGATGTGATAAAATAACTGGAGTGTGTAAGAGTGGTTGTTCAGCAGGTTGGCTTGGAGAAAATTGCCAGCAAGGTGAGCTTTTACCAATTTTTAAAAATATCTTTATTGTAATTTCTCATCTCATTCAGCACAACTTAACCCTTTTGATACCAACTTGCCTGAGGTTGCCCTTTCTTCTATGATAAAGATTCCCTATTTTAAAGGGATCGAAATTAAAGCCTTCTATCAAAATTTTATGTTAATTTATGTCCCAAATTTTATGTTAATTTATGTTCCAACACCTGACTAATAATGACAAAGTTATTTTAATAGATTTTTAATTATTTCCAAAATTAAGGCAGTGAGCTGGCAGTCTCGTTAGCATGCTGGACAAAATGTTTAGTGGCACTTCGTCCGTCTTTACATTCTGAGTTCATGTTACTGAGGTCAGCTTTGTCTTTCATCCTTTCGGGGTCGATGAAATAAGTACCAGTTTTGTACTGGGGCTTAAGAATTCTACTTGCCTTAACACATCTTGAACTCAGAATTTTGATTTTTCCCAGTTTTACTGAATGTTTTAGGTACATTACAATATGTAGTTGGTAGAACAAATACTGCAGTAATTAGACTATTCTATTGGCAGTGTGTATACATTAAGTATGATATATAGATAACTATTTTGATTTAATACTGCCTCAATTGTGTATACCAGATTCGTATTCAGCCAGACAGCTATTCACATCAGTGAATGTCTTAGTCACTGTTCCCTATTTCTGAAGTAACAGATTCTCATCTGAATATGTGGCTGGCTGTGAATATGCACCATTGTAAAGGCCGCAAAAGACCCAAATGCATCTGGTGTTCTTGCTGGTTGTTGCTAGGATGAATTTTCTTCTGCCTCTGATATTTATTGTGTTTTTAACACAACATGTCCATCTGAGAAGTTACCTCAGGACAAATACTGCAATAACTGGCCTACTGACAGTGTGTATACAAAATGAAAAGAAAAACTGATGGGAAAATTCTTAAAACTAATTTCCATCCTTTTTCCCCTAAATTATAAAGAAAGTGTGTGTGTAATCTTATAATTTCTTTCCATTGGAAGAAATAATTGGTTCTGTCCTTATTTTAACTCCCCACCACCACCACCACCATCACTTGACAACTGATGTTGTTGTGTTTACATCCCCAGAAGTTCAGCAAAAGGGATCAATAGTATAAGTACTAGGCTTACAAAGAATAAGTCCTGGGTCTATTTGTTTGACTAAAGGTGGTGCTCCAGCATGACTTAAACAAGTAGAAATGAAAGAATAAAAGAATATATATATATATATATATATATTTATGTTGTTAATGTATTGTTTTTATTTTTGAATTGTTTTTACAGCATGTGAAGATTTTAAATTTGGAATTAATTGCACAAAGGATTGCCGATGCCGGGATAAAAGTGAATCATGTGACAAGAAATCTGGCCGATGCCGCACTTTGTGTGCGCCAGGTTGGAAAGGAGAAGATTGTCAAGAAGGTTAGTAGATGATGCCAATAACTTTGAAGGATATCCTCTGAGTCTTATTCCAAAGCAAGACTATGTTTTAAATAAATAAATATTCAGGCATATACAGACTTAGGTAATGCTGTATGATGAAAATGTTCACTTCCAAACCATGTGGTTTCAAGTTCAATCCTACTGTCGACACCTTGGGTAAGAGATTTTTATTGTAACCCTGGGCTTTCTCTGTTGTTTCCAGACAGTCATAAGAGTGTAATACTTTGCTACAATACAAGAATAGAACATATTTAAAATAGATTCAACTTGTGATATTATTGCTGCCAAATCCTTAACATCCCTGCAAGAAATATAACAAAAGATCCAGATGCTTTAGAAATACGTCGTCCATACTTTTCAGTTACGATTGTTAAGAATCCACTCAAGTAACAAACTGTGTGGTTATGAGCTAATCTTCAATGGCATCAGCTAACATTTTTTTTAAGGGTGTCTCTACAGATTGTCTATAAAATTTAGAGCCAGTACTGAAAGAAACAATGTTTCATATACGAATACATCTATGCAAACAATGCGATCAAAGCTAGAAAAATAGGCATTGGGTGTATATACCTATTTCAAAAGTTCTTGCTCTTTCGTCAGTATTACATCCAACCCATTAACTATCCACAAACACATTGCTAAAATAACTTTGGATTTCCTAACTTAGCACTTTAACCACATCGTGCGCCATATACGCTACATGCGTAACTGTCCCAACCTGCATCATGTACCACTATTAATACACAGTATAAATTTTTAAAATTTAAAAAACTGATAATTTAATGAACTCAGTCGTTATTATACATGATTTATGTTTTAGAAATGAAGGATAATGACTAGATTTTGCAAATTTATAACATCTGTTCTTGTTTAATTATTAAACGGCGGTGCTCCAGCATGGCCACAGCTCTGAGCTGAAATTACAGAAAAATTTTTAAAAACTTATCAATAATAATTAAGTGAAATAATTAATGAGACAAAGCAACCGAACAAAATGCTGGTGAGGCTTAATGGCTAAACTCAGAGATACATTTAAAGTTTTAATATTGAACAATTATTAAAATAAACAAATTTCATTCAAGAATTTGTTATCTGTATCCATTTTATTGATTTTTGGAGGGGGTTGGGACAAGTTCCTAATTTGTCACTTTCACTGATTTCTTAATATTTTGCCAAATTTTTTTAATTCTTTTCTTGAAATTTAAATGTTTAAAAGTAGTTCATGGAATGTCTTTTTTTTTTCTTTACTTTTGCTTCTGAAGATTGTGCGGAAACCAGTCGTTATGGATTTAGCTGCAAGAAACGTTGCAGCCATTATTGTAAGAATCAAAAATGCGACCGCATAACAGGCAAGTGCATGTCAGGATGCATCCAGGGACACCGAGGAGACAAATGTGACGAAGGCAAGTTGTATCTTTTGTCTTTTAGCTTTTTGCATGGCACCGGCACCGATGAAGTCATCATCTTATCTCACAGGATTAAAGTTAACCCTTAAACTGAGTGTGAGTAGAGTAGAGAGAGAAGTGGCTGTATGCTAGGTACATTATTTACATTATTTACGTTTTTTAACCACTACGCCATATCCCCATGGGCATATGGCGTAGTGGTTAAGAGCACGGGCTATTAACCCCAAGATTCCAAGTTCGATTCCAGGAAGTGACCTGAATAATAATAATAGTAATAATATTAGTAATAAAAATAATAATAATAATAATTTTTTGCGTTTGTACCTAAAAGAAATTTTTTTTTATTATGTTTCTGCTTTGAAATTACTTAACTCTACTTTACCTGTTATGATGTGTTATTTAGCTAACGAGAATATATTAGATGTATTACATATAACTTGTGTAATTTGTTACAATTTCTTAAATGTTTTTTCGACAGAATGCTATGCTGGAACATATGGACCTGACTGTAATAAAACTTGCAATCCCAACTGCATTGACAGCGTCTGTGAATGGTATAATGGTTATTGCAAAATAGGCTGCAAACCAGGTTTCCAAGGTGGTCATTGCAATGAAGGTAATGTTAATTACATATTTACTCTTTTACTCTTTTACTTGTTTCAGTCATGTTGACTGCGGCCATGCTGGAGCACTGCCTTTAGTCAAGCAAATCGACCCCAGGACTTATTCTTTGTAAGCCTAGTACTTATTCTATCGGTCTCTTTTGCCGAACTGCTAACTTATGGGGACATAAACACACCAGCATTGGTTGTCAAGTGATGTTGGGGACACACACAAACATATACACACACATACATACATATATATATATATATATATATATATGACGGGCTTCTTCCAGTTTCCTTCTACCAAATCCACTCACAAGGCTTTGGTTGGCCCAAGGCTATAGTAGAAGACACTTGCCCAAGGTGCCATGCAGTGGGACTGAACCAGGAATCATGTGGTTGGTAAGCAAGCTACTTACCACACGGCCACTCCTGCATTTATTTGTAAACTTTCTATTTTAATTAGCTACAAAGGTTGTCATTAAGTGACAACTTGGTGCCCGGTGAGAATAAGACACCAAAATCTACAAATATGAAAAAGGGTTTGAAAGAATAATCATATTGCACCTTCTGTCATGCAGGTCAACAAGGGACTAGTTCAAATCTTAGGGAGAGGGGTTCATTCAAAAAATATATTGCAGTCTCCACTCAATGCCAGTATAACCAAAAATAAGCCTGCAACTTATTCTGGAAGGCATAGGGTGGGTGTGCAACTGATGCATGTCCTGGGACCCTGGGGCATAAAGCTGATAAGTGATTCAGAACTATTGATAAAGATGGAATACAAAATTCCGATAGGTGCTATTCAGGCAAGTTTGCACTTATAGATTTTGCATTTGTGGACTCCTTCAGGGCAATCCAATTTGATGCTCCAGCAGGAATCTGCCACCATATTTTCTGCCATTGCCCTTGGTAGTGCTCTTCTATGGTTATGAGGCTCAGATGAAAGCCCTTTCCTTGTTCATTACTTACAGTCCCAAGATTCTCTGGGAATTGATCAAAGTGACTGTTCAGGAAATGGAACCAGACACTCGTGTTGCATCCAAGATTGTGAAAAGCCAGCAGCATTCTAGTAAACATAATTTTGTAGTTCTCTGCCTTGTTGTTCCCCCAAAAGTTTCATACATGTGCCATAAAAGACAACTATGCTGCTTTCTCCTTGTCATCTGTTTTCCAAACAAATTCCTTGTCTCAACACAAGAGCATGAATGTAAGCACCATTGAACACACTTGTTTTGATCTTCTTCAAAGACAAAGCAGGAAAAGCAGAAACCATATATTGAAAATAAGGACTCTCAGTATTTAAGATCTTCATGGACTGTTTCTTCAAGCCAAGTTTGATATGAACCAAGGGGAAAAAATTATCTTTTTTCATTCTAAACAAGACCAGGCATTTGTTTCAGTTTTTTTTTTATCAATTTTAGTTTTCTTTATTTCTTTCTTTTAATATTTAATGACCTTGACCCTTTTGTTACTGTATTTATTTTGAGATGCTCTGGGTTTCTTTCAATTAATTTTAAATATAACAAAGAATTTAGTAAAATAACTTAGTTATCATGAAGCTAGTGTTAGGAACATAAATTGTGACTAAGGTTTGGTGGAAGATTTTAATTCAAAACTTATGAAAACAAGACATTTGTACTACAGAGCCAGGGGCAGTTTCAGTCAGGTTGGTATTGAAAGGGTTAAGGTAGTGAACTGGCAGAATTATTGGCATGTTGGGGCAAAATGCTTCACAGCATTTCATCGGTCTTTATGTTCTGTGTTCACATTCTGCTGAGGTTAACTTTGCCTTTCATCCTTTTGAGATTGATAAAATAAGTACCAGTTAAACACTGGAGTCGATATAATGGACTTGCCTCCTCCTCCTCCCCAAAATTGCTGGCTTTGTAATAAAAATTTGAAATCAGTATTTAATGTCTTTTATTCATCTTCCAGAATGTGATGATTATACCTTTGGACCAAACTGTCAAGAGAAATGCCGTTGTATTGATGAGAGCGAAGTTTGCAATAAATCAACTGGTGTGTGTGTTAGCAGTTGTCAGACAGGCTGGAGAGGCGCAAACTGCTCACTTTGTAAGTATATAACTGACGTATCTTAAGAATCCTTGTGCTAGTGGTGTCAATGTTGCCTGAATTGAAAACCAAAGACAATAACTTGGAACTGAAAATAGATCAAATATAGACAATCCCTAGGCTTATGTCAGATTTGTATGTAAGTTGCACGTATTGTAGCAAGCATCAACTAATCACATTTTTGTCTTAGTATACAGTATACATACCTCATCATCATCATCATCATTTACTGTCTACTTTTCAATGCTTGCATGGGTCAGACAGAATTAGTCCAGCCAGATTTTCCATGATTGCTTGTCCTTCCTGCCACCAATCTTCACCTGTTTCCAAGTAATATTTTCCCATAGCTAGACATGTTTTTCATGGAAGACTGCAAGTAAACAACCTCACTTGTATGACAGTGATGCTCATTTACAACCATCACAAGATGTCAAGACGAGTACACACTAACACACACGCTCACACACACACACGCACACACACACACACACACACACACACACACACACACACACACGCACACACATATATACGACAGGCTTCTTTCAGTTTCCATCTACCAAATCCACTCACGAGGCTTTGGTTGGTCCAAGGTTATAGTAGAAGATACTTGCCCAAGGTGCCATGTAGTGGGACTGGACCCGGAACCATGTGGTTGGGAAGCAAGCTTCTTACCACACAGCCACTCCTGCACCTATATATATATGTGTGTGTGTGTGTGTATTTATGTATGTGTACATACACATATATGTATTACCTAAGCATCCTAACCCCAGTGACACAGGCTTGAACTGGTGATCTGCTGAACACATGCAATGTTTCCATGTTTTTACTACAAAGTAGTTCACCTGTTCTTTATTAACTCTCATTGTGTGTAACATGAATTTTTAATATAACAGGCTTTTCAGTCTGTAACTAGTCTACTAGTATTGTGGTCAATGAAATTGTCTAGGTCTTTGAAGACAGTGTTTCTACATAGCGTTTATCCATCACCAACCACCATCACCATCACCATCATCATCATCTATTTTCCATTCTGATGATGATGATGATGGTGTATGGGTTGGACAGATTGACAGACGTTGGCAAGCTCCAGTGTCTGCCTTGGCATGGTTTCTGGGGCTGGAGACCTTACTAGTATCAACCACTTTACAGTGTGTGGACAGGGGGCTCTTCATGTGGCGCCAGCACTAGTGAGGTCACCAACTGACTTGCAAGACAAGACCACCCCCACTCAATTGAAGATGGAGAAGTAATATTGAGAGGGGGGGGGGTCTTTGTGCCGGCTGATGAGATGTTAAAATATGAAAGAGGGCCTGAAACAGGAATCTTGCTGTAGGAGGAAATATGTGGTTACCCCGTTTAGAAGGGAAGGGGGATGGCGGAGAAGATTTATCAGGGCATACGCTCAAGTTACAAGAAAGAGAAGTGACGTGGGTAGGTAAATAAGATTTGTGGTGGGTGTGAGAGGTAAATGCTTGATGGCTGATGGCTGGAGAGAGATACAGGGAGTGGTCATCCTCATCCTCATCTTCTTCATCATCATCATCATCATCATCATCATCATTTAATGTCTGTTTTCCATGTTGGTATGGGTTGGACAGTTTGATAGGAGCTGGTTAGCCAGAGGGCTGCACCAGGCCCCAGTGATCTGTTTCGACATGTTTTCTATGATTGGATGCCCTTCCTAACACCAATCAATTTACTGAGTGTACTCGGTACTTTTGACATAGCGCCAGCACAGGTGCTTTTTTTATGTGGTACCAGCACAAGTCCTTTTTTTATGTGGTACCAGCACAGGTGTTTTTTATGTGGTACCAGCACAGGTGCTTTTTTTATGTGGTACCAGCGCAGGTCCTCTTTTATGTGGTACCAGCACAGGTGTTTTTTATGCGGTACCAACACAGGTGCTTTTTCATGTGGTACCAGCACAAGTGCTTTCTTACATGGCACTGACAGAAGAATAAAAAATGCCTCGATCTTCTTTCGATGCCATTTTGTTGATGATATGATTTAACACAGTGAAAGCGACATGAAGATAATATATGAGAAATTGAACACTGAACGGATCGATAACATCAATTGAGCTTAAACACTAATACGACTGAATAGTACTTATGTGTCTCAAGTGCTGGGTGTTGTTGATACCAGTTCTCACTTCATAGAAATTCTCTTTCATTTATTCATTTATGGCTTCCTAGGTAATAAATTAACAAAATCTTTTTGATGCAATATTTATGAAAGCTACTTTTATTGTAAACCATCCAAGTATGAAATTGAATAGAAATAAATCGAGTGTGTACCTCACACACATACACACACAAACACACACATACACACACACACACACATTAAGTGCTTTACAAAGAGACTTCTAAAATAGACTTTTCACAAAATACAGAAGACTGAATTATGCAAAACTTGCACAATTGTTTTATTGTTATTTTTCTACGGGGGTTTCAGTTATTAGACTGTGGCCATGCTGGAGCACTTACTTTCATGAGTGTTTGTGATTTATATTAATCTCGCTACTTATTTTTAATCTGGTATTTATTTGACAAACCTTTATTTTTGTGGTTTTAATTGTGAAGTTAGGCTTTGATATAAACGAGGCACAACACTGGTCTACTTTGGTAAACTTGAACTCAAATAACACTGATTGAAATACAGGCATGTTCTCACCACTGTTACCACCACCACCACCACCATTATCATCACTATCATTACCATCATCATTCTCATCACTACCACTACCACTATCACCATCATTACCATCATCATCATTGTAATCATTGTAGAGTAGAAAAGAATATTTTCTTTTTGAAATGATCTGACAGTAAGAAGCACTGACATCACTAACAATTGATATTTATTTTTTTAAGCATGTAAAAAAAAGTATTTTTTACACAAATATTGCTTTTCAAAATAAGCAGAATAAAAGAAATAATAAAATGTTCTTTTGAAATGTTTTGACCAGATTGTGAACATGGCACCTTTGGATTAAACTGTTCCTACTATTGTGGTTTCTGCAAAGACGGAGTAACTTGTGACTCTGTGGAAGGTTTCTGTCCCAAAAATCATTGTGAAAATGGATGGACTGGAGATATGTGCACTGAAGGTAAGATAACAAGATTATATCTTGTTGGAATGATAAACTGCTGCGAAATTAAGTTGTTTAATAAATGAATTATTATTATTAATGAATTAATAATGTTAAGTATTGAGATGTTCTTAAATATGATTATCGTTTTCTTCAGTTTGGTTTCCATGCCAATCTTTATTTATGGTCATGAATGTTGGGCAAGAACCAAAAGAGAAAACAATTGGCTGGAATGAGGTTCCACCAAAGGGTATCTGGAGTATCATTGCTCAACTGAGAGCATGGCTGAGAGATCAGAGATTTTCTCCAAGTCAAACCATTACTTCTCTGTAGAGAAAGGTCACAGTTCCAATTCTATGAATGTATGATTAGAATCACAAAATGCATTCTTCAAGCCAAGCCAACTGGCAGAAGTAAACCAAGAGCAAAATGGTTGGATAATATCCCAAGTCTTAGTTAGTCATGCTTGGGAATCCAACCAGAAAATGTAATGGTAGTTGCTTCTGACAGGACCCTACGGGGAGATTGTACCCTGAGGATTGTACCCCTATGACCCCCTCGGTAATAGTGGTTGGAGAAAATGGATGGATAGATGCATTGTTTAAATTATTTAATAATCGCTGAAACTTTGTTTAATCAGTTCTAAAACTGAGTGGATTTTAATAAATTAAGAAAAAAATTAATGAACCTTTTTAAACTAAATATTAAACTTAGACAAGAATTTTTGCTTTATTCCAAACAATAAACAAAAAGCTTATTTTTGAAAATTAAATTTTTCACTCATTTTTTCTTGTATTTAGAATGTGAGCCTGGTTTTTATGGCTTCAACTGCTCAACTGTCTGTGGATTTTGTGCCAATAATAAAACATGCAATCCCTTCAACGGAACATGCCCTGATGGCTGTTTGGGTGGATACATTGGCAGTGTTTGCGACAAACGTAAGCCCTTGAAATTTTTACTTTTTCACATTAATACTTATTCCAACCCATTGCCATCAGTGGCGCCAGTGGCATCATCATCATCATCACCACCACCATCATCATCATCATCATAAGCACTATCACTACTAGTGCTTCACAACCACTAAACTTTTACCGTAATCTTTAACAGCATTTGTTTCTGTTACAGTTTCTTTTATAGATTAGCTACACTTAGATGAGAGCAATTGACCGACTCAGTCCATTTTCATTAACCCTTTCTCATAAGGTGGCAATCCGGCAGAAACGTTGTGTACTGGGTTCGATCTAATCAACTGGCCCCTTCCCAAAACATTTCGGGCCTTGTGCCTAGAGTAGAAAAGATTAACCCTTTCTAGTTTCTTTATATTTTCCATTCACTGCTACTAATAATTGTCTGTACACCAAATACATCACTTCCTTCTCATCAGTTGAAAAGTTAAAACATAAAAAGTAATTTATGTAATAGAAAATTACTATTTGTAAATCTCACAACGAGAGATATTCAGCAACAGGACTTTGGAGTAAAGATTGTTTCCCAACATAACATGGCAGTCCTGGTTTAGGACGAATGTTGCTGTAATTTAGCCCCAGGAGACATCATGTATTCTGTGCTGATGAAGGGAAATAACCCGGAAATCACGATACACAGATATTGTTTTGAGCTGAGTGGGGGTGCTAGATTCCCTTGTTTGAAAATATAAGGACACTGATTGTGTCGTATAGCCAGCTGGAGACGATGTCTCCTAGGGCTAAATTACAGCAACATTCGTCCTAAACCATGTTATGTTGGCAAATAATCTTTACTCTAGTAATTTATGTGTTGGTCAATCGCACTCTGCTAACCCTTGCTCCTGTATATCATCATCATCATCTTCATCATTGCAGTGTCTACTTTTCCATGTTTGCATGGGTTGGATGGAGTTCACTGAGGCAGGTTTTCTACTGCCAGATGCCTTTCCTGTCATCAACCCTCACCTGTTTCCATGTAAAATAATATTTTCCTTGTGACCAGATGTTTCCACTGAATATTGGAAATGAATGACAATAATTGTATGACAGGAATTCTTGTTTACAACCATTGTGCAATGTAAAAGCAAGGGACACACACACACACACACACACACACACACACACACACACACACACACACACACACACACTCATTCACTCACTCACTCACTCACACACACACATGTACCACACACATGCGTGTACACCTGCATGCACATGCATATGTACACGCACGCACATGTACACACACACATGCAGACAAGTACACATGCACCACACACACACACACATGCCATATGCACACACATACACACACATGCACAAACATATGCAAACACACACATACACACACACATACATATACACACATCCACACACATATACACACATCCACACACATATACACACACCACACATATGGCAGGTTTCATTCAGTTTCCATCTACCTAATTCACTCACAAGGCCTAGTAGAAGAAACTTGCAAACTAATTATAATCATTAATTAATTTCATTCAATTCCATAAATGTGTGAAGAATTATTAACAAGTTCATTAATTTTCGTTCAGGATTACTAGCAGAAGATTATCGAAAACTCATGAAGAATTTGGCCATAGCTCTGGCAGTTTTCACTGGATTATTTACTTTCACTTGTATCATCTTAATGGCTATTATGTTGCTGGTGAGCAAAAAGAAAAAAGATAAAACTATCATCACACGGGATGATGAAGCACCAGAAGTCACAGATGACAAGGTAGGGGCACCGATTGCTTGTCTCTCCAGCCTATTGCTTTTTGTGACATCTCTATCTCTCTATCTCTCTCTCTCTTTTTCTGTCCTGTCTCTGTCTCTGTCTGTCTGAAAAATGTCAATTAATAAAAAAATATAAACCATTACAAATTAGAACAAATGTAAAAACGATGTTTTATGGGGTGTCTATTTACTTCTGTCGTGCCTGAGTATATGACAGGCTTCCACACAATTTCTATCCATCAAAATTTACTCATGAGGCTATAAGCACTCTAGCAGAAGACATTTCTGGTGCCATGTGGTGTGATTGAACCTGAAATCATGGGGTTGCAAAGTGAACTTCTGAATCACACAGTCATGCCTATTTATCTTTAAAAAAAGCAATTTCCTGAATGTAAATTGTAGCAGTAAGGTATTGTTGTTGATTTTCGTTTTTTGTTTCTTTGTATTTTTTACATTTGAACCATTTCATAAGAAAGCTGAAAAACCATTCACAAAATTATGTCTTAACATTTTGGAAAAAATGTGAATATTATTTGTTTAATAGAGAAATGCACTTTTAGCTATTTTATGCACTTTTGTCTTTTATGCACTTTTCTACTGCATTTTCTGATCAGTTGTTGTGCACCTAAGCACCATATATATATCATCATCATCATCATCATCATCATTTAACATCTGCTTTCCTTGCTGGCATGGATTGGATGGTTTGACTAAGGACTGGCAAGCCAGGAGGCTGCACCAGGTTCAACTTGGATATTTAATAAATTCATGTCTTTTTTTTTTTGTAATTTAATTTCTTTTCCTTTCTGTTCCTACTTACAGCAAGAGTTGATTATTCCTCAATCTAAACACCAATTGATTGCCATTGGAGAATTAGTTGTTGGTATCACGGATCGCAAATTAAACACTGGATGTTTTGGAGATATTTGGAAAGCAAGAAGTTTAAGTAGTTGGGACAATACTACTGAAGTAGCTTTACTAATCGTTAAAGGTGAGGCTTTTATTTAAATTCTTCTTATGTTGTCATTCTAATTTTATGGTTGTCATTGTTGTCATCGTTGTTGTCGTCATCATCATCATCATCATCATCATCATCATCATCATTTAACATCCATTTTTTTCCGTGCTTGCATGGGTCATACAGAATTTACGGAGGCAGATTTTCTGTGGCTGGATGCCCTTCCTGTCACCAACCCTCACCTCTTTCCAAGCAAGGTAATATTTCCCCGTGGCCAGACCTATTTTGCATGAAAGACTTGATACAAACAACCTCGTTTGCATGACAGTGATGCTCATTTACAGCCATCACATGATAACAAGACAAGACTACACACAAACAGACATACACATACATTCATGCATATATATTATTATGATCATCATCATTTAATGTCCATTTTCCATGCTGGCATGGGTTTGACGGTTTGACTGAGGACTGGCAAGCCAGAAGGCTGTGCCAGGCTCCAATCTAATTTGGCAAAGTTTCTACATCTAGATGCTTTTCCTAATGCCAACCACTCCAAAAGTGTAGTGGGTGCTTTTTATGGGCCACCGGCACAGGAGCTAGTCAGGTGGCACTGGCATCGGCCACATTTGGATGGTGGTTTTTACGTGCTACTGGCACAGGAACCAGTTGGTGTGGGGGACTGGCATCAATCATGTTCAGATGGTGCTTTTTACGTGCCACCAGCATGGGGAGCCAGTCAGGTGACACTGGCAATGACCTACGCATGAATTGTGCTTATTGCATGCCACCAGCACAGGAGCCATTCAGGTGGCACTGGCATCAGCCATAACTACAACTTCCATTTTGATTTATATATATATATATATATATATACACATATATATACACACACATACATATACACAATTTTAGTTGTAGTTTACCAAATTCATTCAAAAGACTTTGTTTGATTTGGGGCTATAGTAGAAAACACTTGCCCAAGGTACCATGCAGTGGGACTGAACTCAAGACCACATATTTTGGAAGCAAGCTTTTAACCATTGCCACAGTTAATAAAACCATCATCATTATTATTTTATGCCTATTTTTATTTATTTTATCATAAATGAAACAGCTTAATAATGATTAATTTTTTTACTGTTTTATTTGATTTTTCTTTTAAGTTTTCAATTATTTTTATCAGTCTTTTTAACAATCTGAATTGTTGAAATACTGCAAGAAGCGGTTCCTTATCAATCAGCATGAACGAAACAAATGTAATCAATATAATTTGGTATGATTTACTGAGCTTAGCATCATTAAGAATCGATGCAGTGGAAAGATTTTAAAAAATGAAGTATATTCGTTTGCCAAAGAGAATAGGTCTTGTAACTTCGGCTGAGACTGTTATCAGAAAATTAGAAGGAGAAAAATATAATAATAAAAAGACTTTCTTTAAGTGAGGTAGAAGAAGGAAGAAGGAACAAAGGCAGAGAGAGAGAGAGAGAGAGAGAGAGAGAGAGAGAGAGAGAAATGAATATAAATTAAAGTTGGGAGGGGTGTAAGTGAAAAGATAAGATGAAATGAAGGAACAGATTAAAAATCAATCAAACTTGTTCATAGGGAAGAAGGCAAAGCTTAATACTGAAAACATGAATGTGATGGCTAGCAGAAATGGTTGCTAAGGAACCAAATTGAGATTCTGATCAGTAGATTATGCTGTATCTTTATCCTCAATGCACCTGATAGTTTTACCTTGGGCATTACTGAGTAAAGCAATGTTGGGTATTTTCTCTCCTCATAGACAAGGCTGAGCAATCTGTCGGTTATGACAATGATGAAGCTTCCAGCTGATTTGATCAACGGAACAGCCTGCTTGTGACATTAACATGCAAGGGGTTCAGCACCCCATTGACATGTGTACCCTTAATGTAGTTCTCATGGAGATTCCATATCTTCCGATACAGGAAGGCCTCTAGGGATAATCGAGGAACCCCACTGTCTGAGATTTCCCTGTAACCCCTGGAGCAAGTACCCTCTCCAATTCCTTCTCTCCGACTCACTGGTGTACATTTAGAGAGGTACCATCCACTCTTGCCATTGTTTCAAATTTTGGCACAAGGCCAGCAATTTTTTTGGGGAAGTGGGTAAGTGTTCATTTGGTGCTTGTTTTATCGACCCCGAGAGAATGAAAGGAAAAGTCAACCTCAGCAGAATTTGAACTCAGAACCTAGTGACAGATGAAATGCTGCTAAGCATCTTGCCCAGTCTGCTGGGGATCCTGCCATCTCACTCACTGCCTTAACAACAGCTCGTTATTAATTTAATTGAGATCTTTTGTTGCATCTTTGTGTGGGAGAGAGGAGACACTTTGGCATGCTCACAAGGTGCCACTGTGACGACAACAGTCAAAATGTGCTGCACTGAATATGACAATGAATCTCCTCTGTATGAGAGGAAGAAAGAGAGAGAGAGAGAGAGAGAGAGAGAGAGAGAGAGAGAGAGAGAGAGAGTGTGTGTGGAATGTGGTTGACAGAAACTGTGCAGAAGCATAGTTGTGTTTGTGTGTGTATGCATATCTCTCTCTCTCTCTCTCTCTCTCTCTACCTATCTATCTATCTATCTAGCTATCTCTCTTGCTATCTATCTATCTATCTATCTATCGATTTATCTATATTATATATATATATATATTTGTATTTATGTATGTGTGTATGTGTGAGTGTATGTGTATATATATATATATATATATATATATATACACACACACACACACAAACATACACATGCACATACATTTAATATAGATAATATAATACAGATGAATAGATATGCATACACACACACACATATACGTATACATATATATATCTATGTTATGTATGTTTTTATGTACGTTTATGTGTGTATGTCTTTATATATGTTTATGTGTGTGTGTGTGTGTGTGTGTATAGACACACACAAACAAGCGTACATGTTTTCGCTTGTGGTATTCCATGTTTGTGTTTATGCATTTGACACAATGGCTTTTGTGAAAAATAAGCTGCTTTGTGTCAGAATATGGTAACTCAACTAATCAATAAAATATAGATTGATTAAATAAACGTGTTCCTGAAACACTGTTGAAGAGGTGGTGGTGATGGCGGCAACAGTGGTGGCGGGGAGGAGATGGTGATGGTCTCTGTCGGCTGTGACGTGTCTTGGCTGTAATCCAATAACTGAAACTAGTCACTGAAAAGGAGAACAAGCAAGAAGGCTAAACCAAAATGCCTTGTGTTTGTTTCTATTGAACAAAACAAAACATGTAATTACTATTCTAGCCATGAGGTGTAGATTCAGCTGTGTTGTTAACCCATTAACTGCCAAATTCTTTTATTTACATTTTTTGGATTTGCCAGGTGTCTTGGGGGTTAGAATAATATATAGTATTTAAATTTTCTTCATATGTGAATTCTTTTGGAAAGTATGATAAATTTTCCGAAAAGTCCCAAATGTGGATCACTGAAAAACAAGCATATTTATCCTTTTCTATTCAATTGAAATAATAAACATTTTAGTTTTTTTTGAAACTATAGTATCAAATGCGAAGGTGTATGAAATATCAATGAATGATATTTTGATGGGAAATGCAAAAAAAAAACAAACAAAAAAACGTTTTCAAAACAGTCGATATTTTTGTAGTTTAAAAATTGCGATTTATGACTTAAAATGTCCTCTAGAATTAACCAGAGCTAATAATGACAACCTTTAACGACTAAATATCGTTAATCACACCTCTTCAAATGCAATGTCCGTAAGCAATTCACTTGAAATACAACAAACAACTGGCATTTGGTTGGCTAAGTAATTTCTTTATTCATTTTGATTGCATCTTGTATTTTACCAATATCAAAATCATAATCTATATTCCTCTTATTTTACAGATGGTTTATCCGATGACGAAAGAGGAGATTTAAAGGAAGCAAAAGCTATGGCCGAAGCGCTTGGGCAGCATCCTAACATCCTCAGTTTTATAACTGATGCTGTAGCTAATGGTTTGTAATTCTATTTTATTTTATTTTCAGATACTTTAAAATTATACAGTTCTATATTTGAGAGATGAAGAATTATGTACATTATTTACATTTGACGGATACTTGTCCTCCTCTTATTTGTTGTTAACACAACTTTTCGGTTGATATACCCTCCAGCCTTCATCAGGTGTCTTGGGGAAATTTCGAACCTGGGTTTTCATTCTTAAGGTATTTGTTGTTGTTGTTGCTGCTGTTGCTGTTGTTGTTATTAATATTATTCAGGCCACTGCCTGGAATTGAACTTGGAATCTTGGGGCATATGGCATAGTGGTTAAGAGCGCGGGCTACTAACCCCAAGATTCCGAGTTCGATTCCAGGCAGTGACCTGAATAATAATAATAATAATAATAATAATAATAATAATAATAATAATAATCATCATCATCATTGTCGTCGTCGTTTAACGTCCGCTTTCCATGCTGGCATGTGTTGGACGGCAAGCAGGAAGCTGCACCAAGCTTGAATCTGATTTGGCAAGGTTTCTACAGATGGATGCCCTTCCTAATGCCAACCACTCCAAGAGTATAGGGGGTGCTTTTTACGTGATGAATATATGGCACGGGTGCCAGTCAGGTGGTACTGGCATCGGTCACACTCCAATGGTGCTTTTTACATGCCACCGGCACGGGTGCCAGTCAGGCACCACTGGCATGGGCCACACACCAATGGTGCTTTCTACGTGCTATCATGATGATGATGATAACAATAATAATAATAATAATAGATAATAATAATAATGGTGATAATAATAATAAAAGTAGATATGGAAAAGTTTTCTTTTATGATACAAGTATGATGTTTATTTTACATGTAATCACTTTTATTCATTATCTATTGTTACTGTTTAAAATTCATGACTTGTTTATGCATTTTACCATTCCTAATATTCATCAGACCGGCATTACATTGCCCTGGATTATGCTGAAAGTGGAGATTTAAGATCTTACTTGTTAAAGATGCGTAAAGGAACAGACAAAGAACCCAACGTTTTGGTTTTCTTCCAAGTGAAATTGCTATATATTGCCGCTGAAATTGCCTGTGGCTTGCTATATCTTTCTAATCATCAGGTATTTAATAAATTTATTGTTTGCACCTATTTTTTGATACTAACATGTTCTTTAGTTAGTTTGAAATATTATAGATATCATCATTATCATCATCATTATCATCATCATCATTATGTGTTGTCATTTAATGCCCGTTTTCTATGCTGGCATGGGTTGGATGGTTTGACAGGAGTTGGCAAGTCAAAGGACTGCTCCAAGCTCCAATGTCTGTTTCGGTGTGGTTTCTTCAGCTAGATGCCCTTCCTAATGCCCACCACTTCAAAATAGGTTTTAGGTACCTTGGTTTTGTTAAAATACTACCACAAATGCATATATTTTTTATTGTCTTCTTTCTTTTGTTATTACTGTTTGTTTTTTCTCTACTTTTCAATATCTAAACTTCTAGAACTAATGGAATTTGACAAAACTGATTTGCTCCAGGGAGATACGACCCAGTCAATATTGCCATCTCAGTAATCACTCTAATTCATATATAAAAAAAAAAAAAATAGAATGGTTCTTCTTTTGATTACTGAAAATGTGTAGCTTGTTTCTGCATTGTTGAATGAGAAAATGTAATTTTCTAGCAGTAAAATAACCACCACAGAATTCTCCAAAAATATCATAAGATATTAGGATTGGTAATCTATTATCTTTGAGATAATTGATATGGATAGTTTCTACAGAGAAATATAATTAAGAAGTTTATTGAGAGCTGAAAGCTGCAGCCATTGACTGTCTTCATAGTGAGCAATAATACCGTACCTAATAGCTAGGTTTAAATGGTACATCAGTCATTAATAACGACCAATTATTGACGAGTATTGGTGTAGCGTTAACCCTTTCACATTCCAGTTACTATGTCAAATATAATGTTTATTTATCCACATTGTTTTAAATTAATTGTGCATCATCTCGTAGCTTCAAGATTTCAATTATGTTGTAAAGAGCTCTTTTTGCCACTTTTGTATCTGTCTTTTGACGATGGTTGTCGCTCTGACAGAGATTGTTATATTCTAAAGTCGTCAATAGAATGTTTTTATCTGGCACTGTATGACCCCCAGTCCTACAGTGTTATTATCCTCAAAAGGTTGGATCGTTTATAACGTCCATTCAATATCACAGTATGATTACTATATCAGCACAGACACAACTATCAACACAGTCCACACATACTCTCGACCTTCTCAACCTTCTCTTGACAACTGGCTACTGGTTTATTTATAATGGCTGACTACTACCAATTTTTACTGGGAGGGTGTACAATTTCACTATACAATAAATTATGTAAGTCTAGTTTTAGAATGACATTGTAGGGTAGGTGTGAAACATTGGATCTAGCTAGTTTGAACATAAAACTGGTAGAAAATTTTGGCCAGTCTAAACAGGAAAGGGTTAAGGAGAGATTCCAAGGCTTTTTTAATATTTCAGTAGATGCTGCTGGGTACCTTGCCATAGTGCAGTGCACAGTCTGTCCCTATAACAATGTGTGACAAAGGTTATGCTGTAAATAATCGACAGCAGAGTAATTATGATGAAGAACCATTTTGTCAATATATTTTACATCCAACACAAGAGACAGCATGTTGCTATTGAACTAGTTGTAATTATATTCAGATCAATTCTTGCCGCTTTCATAATACAAATCAATGTTAGCCCAAGTTTTCTCTGTGGACTTCTTGAACAAATGCCTCTAAGCATAGACAGTTACTGGTAAGAACCATCTAGAGACCATGTTTATAAGCCCGGACGTGTATCTTGTGTAAAATACAGGGGTTGCAAGCACTGTGAACTGACCCAGTGTTTTTACTCCTATTTGTCTATGTTGAGAAATGTTATCTGTGACAAAATACAGTGGATGGCTATTTTGTGGATGGTTCAAATATGTCTCAAGCATATTTTGAACTGGTAACAAGTTTGTATCTTATGTAAAGTATTTGAAAATTAGCAAGAAACAATAGCATGACCATGGTTTTGGGTGGGTGGGATTCTTTGATGATGGACCGCAAAATCAAAACTATTGATTGCCTTGCATCAGTATCTCAGCAGTTTAGGATCTTACGAGAGATATTACAACCATATCAGGACAATTACCCCCAACAACAACTACCCCCAACAACAACTATCCCCCTTGGTTAATTACCCCCTCTCCAATATATTAAGAAGTTTTAAATCATCATCTGTTGTCCTCGGGGGTAATTGTCCTTGGTGGGTTATTGTCCCTAGGGGGTAAATGTCCCAGACTCATTACAGCATGCCAGAGGTTTGAGATCTTGTTCACATCTTCCCAACTGACTCAGTAACTACAGCTATTGAGCACTGTCATTTCCGTGTCTGTTTGTGATGTTACTCTCCTCTGGGTTTCATATTCATGCTAAGTATTTTCATTTCCAGACAATCCATGGTAATTTATGTGCACAGAACATATACCTTGATGAGATATTACGTGCCAAAATTGGAGGTTTTGGTTTCACAAAACCAGCCGTAATGAAGGTATGTATATATTATTTGCTGTTAATGTTCCATGTAATTAACAACTAATAATACACTGGTATAATTTTTTTTTCTGCCTCAGAGGATATTCTGCTTTATAAAATGATTTAATTAATACAATTATAATCTTTAAAGTATGAATCATAACAGCTGTTAGAGATCATGTTTATTTTTTTAGTTAACAAATATACTTATTAATTGATGTTTCTCCATTTTCTTATTTTTCTTAAAAAAATATAAGCCTTGGTTTATCTATTAGGTTGTCAAGAAAGTTCTTACGGTTTTTAACCTTTAAATTCAGATGCACATATTTTTTTCCAATCTCTTTCAAGTGATTGGAAATTGTCGTATACATGACGTCTAATTCAGAAGCAAGCTCTCGAACAGTTGTGCATGGATTGGCTTCGACTAAGGCTCTTAGTTGATCATTGTAAACATCTGATGGCCGACCTCTACACTTATCATCTTCAAGACTCTCGTCACCACTACAAAATTTCTTGAACCACCATTGTGCTGTACGTTCATTAGTGGTTCCTGGGCCAAATGCATCGTTGATATTGCGAGCTGTTTCAGCAGCTTTACGGCCTAGCTTGAACTGGAATAAGAAAATTGTGCAAATTTGCTTTTTGTTCCAGAAAAAATGGCCTAATTATTCAAAAAGAAAAAGAAAATGGTATAGGAATCTTATATGTATACCATTCTGCCTAAATAATGGATCTACAAATGCAATATCCCTGCATATCTCACATCTATTTTCATTCCTCCACTTTACTCTCTATTTCGTATCTTATCTAAATTAACTATTGCTTAATCATTTTCTCACATTGTCTCTGATGAAGGGATCATCATCATCATCATCATCATCATCATGATCATCATCATCGTTTAACAAGTTGGTGAATATAAGAGAGGATACAAACAGTGGACCCCACCTTCATTTTCCTTCTCTTTTCAGGTTAATGAGATTATCTTTTGTTTATACTGGATTATCAGTTCAGATTAAATATTTTGAAAATTCGCAAATTTTTTTTATACCTAAAAACAAAATGTTGATCTGGGAGAAATTGTTTTTCATTTATTGATTGTTTTGTTTCAGGACGAATATAAGTGGCAAGCAATTGAAACACTGAAAACAGGTTGGACAAGTACTATGAGTGATTTGTAAGTTAAAACTTTAATATGTATATAATTCTAAATTTCTTAATATGTTAAAATTATTAAATAAACTGAGTTAGCATAAATCAACTTTGACCTGCAGGACTCTCTGAATGACTCTCTGAATGACTCTCTGAATGACTCTCTGAACAACTCACTGAACGACTCACTGAATGACTCTCTGAATGACTCACTGAATGACTCTCTGAATGACTCTCTGAACGACTCACTGAACGACTCACTGAATGACTCTCTGAATGACTCACTGAATAACTCACTGAATGACTCACTGAATGACTCTCTGAATGACTCTCTGAATGACTCTCTGAATGACATGACTAACGGAAAGTTACTTGATTGTTTTAGTAGTGTGGCTTGCCTGATGTTGAGCCCTGTTTCATGCAGTCTGCTTCTCGAAAAGGTTGCCCATGATACTGTGTCCTGTTTTTTAAGGAGGCAATAACTTTGAACCCACTGATTACTGCTTATTACTCTCATTTACTCCAAGCCTCCCTGAAGAGCTTTGAGATCAACAGTGGCACCTGGGAAATGCAAGCACAAGACCACTGAAGCTGCAGCAATAGAGGCACCATCTCTTATGAGCAGAATGGGATTGCAGGGGCACAAAGAAAACATGGACTATGCAAGTCCAGAGCCAGCTCCTTGCTTTCAGTCCCAACAGACCACCAGTGCCTGGACCTGTGGCAGAGCCTTCTCAGAAAGCATTGGACTGATTGGCCACAGCTGGACACACTGTGGCCCTTCGTCTTCTCCCAAATAATGTCCTTTGTCATTGTCAACAATAGACAAACTAATAATAATAAAAATAATAATACTCTCACTTCAAGTATTCCAATGGTCAATGGTTCATATTCTGTCTCCAGTTGCACACTGTGTCCATGAAACTCAACTATAAATAACCAAGTCTGTTAGCCATTCAAAGATATCACAAAGATCTGAAACATGACTGCAATGTCATAAATCTCACAGGTCATTTGGTCCAGAATCAAAAACGACATAAATTTTTATATCCAACTTAGATTAAATTTACTCTTAAAATGTCTTTATTTTTCTGTTTACTACAATAATATTTCATGATAATAATTTACTTGTAAAAAGTTGTCAAAGAATAATACTAACTGTTGCTTTATAATTTCAGATGGTCTTATGGTGTGTTACTTTGGGAAATAATTACTGTTGGAGGAGTACCTTATGGTGAAATGAGTCGGCAAGAACTGCTCGACCATCTCATGTCTGATAAACGTCTTGAAATTCCTAGCCAATGTAACCCAGAATTGTGAGTTAATTTTGTGATTATACAATCTTCAAATACATCTTTATATCATTTAAAAATAAATCATGGAATTGTATAAACTATTATGTAAACTTTATTCTCTAAAATACATCTCAGAATTCAATTGAACAGTTTGAATTCTGTAAAATTTATATAAGATAGAATCTGTAAAAATTGTTCTCCTTCATCTCTGTGAAGTAACTGGAATTAGTTTTTATTGCATTTCATTTTGCCATCAAAATCTACTGACTTTTTATTCTTTATGAAAGAATCTTCCAAATAACCACTGTTGGCTGCAAGAACTTCTCTTATGACTCTTAAACAAGTCATTCAGTCACTTTTCAAGTCTTTCAACTACACCAAGATGATGCAACATAATTGTTGAAGGTCTTTCTAAAGTTTACACATACACACACACACACACACACACACACACACACACACAAACAATTGAGTGTTGAAAAGTTCCTGGCTTTAAAGGTATCGCAAAAGCCTAGTTAGATGTCCAACCTTCCAAGTTCTTTTACAGAGCTTTGAAAAACTGAAGGACAGCTGCAATAAGTGTGCGAATCTGAAAGGGGAATATTTTGATTAAAATAATAATGAATTGATTCTCCAGTAACTTTTCAGCACCCCATCGTACATATAACATTTCCATATGACTGGATGGCAAACTACTTGAGGATCCACATTTGAACAAGAAACTAATAAAAATAAAGCTCATATTCACTCAACTTCTGATGAATGTACTTGTCTCATTGGCTACTGGACTGAATGTTATCGACTTTAATAAGGTTCTTAGTTCAAATATATATGTGTACATATATATATATATATATATGTGTGTGTGTGTGTGTGTCATCATCATCATCATCGTTTAATGTCCACTTTCCATGCTAGCATGGGTTGGACGATTTGACTGGGGACTGGCGAACCAGATGGCTTCACCAGACTCCAATCTGATCTGGCAGAATTTCTACAGCTGGATGCCCTTCCTAATGCCAACCATTCCGAGAGTGTAGTGGGTGCTTTTTACGTGCCACACATACATATACATACATACATACATACATACACACACACACACACACATATACATATATATATATATATATATATATATATATATTGATTTTTTTTTTCTTTTTTCAGGGAATCATTGATAAAAAATTGCTGGAAAGAAAATGAGAGAGAGAGAACACCATCTGACTTGATGCATGAAAAGCTGTTGGAAATGGCGAGTGAAGGGGAGGTCTGTGAAAACGAGATATCACTCTAAAATAATTCCTTATTATTGTTGTGATTAATGAAATTTTTTGCTTTTTTATTCATGTCTCAGTTTCATTTTCATTTATTAGAGTTTATATTTATAAAACGAAAGAAATTTATTTTTCTTGAATTTCATTTTCTATTTTTAAAAGAAGCAACAATTTCGTCTTGCCTCTCACTTATCACCTTCTCATGTAAAAAAGAAAAAAAACGAAATAAATATTTTTTTTATTTTTGTCAAAATATTTCCTGCATTCACCCTGCATGCATTCCCTCTCAATCCACACATAAATAAAGTTCTCTTTCCCTTGAGCAAGGCTTTAATGTATCTACATCTCCCAATCTATCTCCACTTCATTAATAACCATACATTTTTTAATTATGAAGATTACACTCATTAGTCATTACCATTATTATTATTTTCTGGCAGAACCATTAGCACACCAGACAAATGCAGCATTTCATCTGTCTTTATATTCTGAGTTCAAATTCCACTGAGGCCAACTTTTCCTTTCATTCTTTCAGGGTCAATAGAATAAGTACCAGTCATGCACTGGGGTCAATATAATCGACTTGGCCCCTCCCCCGAAATTGCTGGCCTTGTACCAAAATTTGAATCCTTTATTATTAAATTCTAACAGATGAGGGCACCATCCATGATAGATCAGTGCTTTCAAATTTTCGCTCAAGGCCAGCAATTTCTGAAGAGGAGCTTAGTTGATTGCATCAACCACATGCTTACCTGGTGTTTTACTTTACCAACCCTCACAGAATGAAAAGCACAGTTTATCCCAGAATTTGAACTCAGAAAGTAAAGAGCCGGAGGAGATGCCTCTGAGCCATTTTGTCTGATATGCTTAGATAACGACAATCGTCTCAGGAATCCAAACAGAAATTCTTCATCACATTTGAAGTTACATACATATATACGTAACATAAATAAAAACTGGGACCCAGTTGGTCACAGGGACAAGGGTTTCAAGTTTGAGCCAATCAATGGAACAGCTTGCTTGTGAAATTAATGCGCAAGTGGCTGAGTACTCCACAGACACGCGTACCCTTAGTGTAGTTCTCAGGGAGATTCAACATGACACAGAACATGACAAGGGTAACCCTTTTAATTACAGGTACAACCCATTCATGCCAGCTGAGTGGACTGGAGCAACATGAAGTAAAGTATCTTGCTCAAGGACATGATGCACCCCCAGGAATTGAACTCATGACTTTAGGACCATCAGCCAAATACTCTAACCACATAACTATGTGCCTTCACCACACACACACACACACACACACACACAGTTAAAGACATAGCTGTGATTCAGTTTAAAAGGCCTGTTGTTTTGTAGCATTTGTCCTGATTCCTCTCTGATCAAGAGGACAGAATATCTATTGTCATTGTCTTGCAGAACATACCAGGGCCAAAGAACCTTTGGAAAAGTAACAGAAGTAGTTTAGCTACAGCTTATTTGTCTGATTTTAGAAGAATTATAGGGAAGCCATCTGGGTCTGTTGCTGAGTCGAAGCCCCTTTTGTGTAAAGCAGTGATTATATCAGCCCGTTTTGTTATTGTTAACGTTTTCAATCTTTGTGCATGATTCCCTAAGTGCCTCTAATATGGTTAAATGTAATATATTCTGTGTATATTTCTTTTATGGTGACACTCAAAGCATTTCTTCAAAATTCCAAATGTGATTACAATTTTAACAGTTTGTATCTTTGCTTCGTCAGCAGTAAATGTTTAATTCAATTCTTACTAAATGTTTTCATACATTTCATATTCAAATAATATGTAAATTGATGTATACAAGCTTACATCAATTTACATAATTATAATGTGATTCAATCTGGTGTGTATGTGTGTCTGTGTGTCACATTTATGTTTATGTAAAATTGCTTTAGGATTAACAGACTGCACTACTAATGTGAAACAGCTATCGTTTAAACAATCTCAGGCCATGTACTTTGGTAATCTCTCCTTTTAATTGTAGCTCAACACTGCTTTTATTTACTAATGATTGATACTGAACATAGAAGGGTGTCTGGTTATTACTATAATTGCCTCATCAATGAATATTCTTGTTCTGTGAATTCTTAATCAATACTTTTGATTTGCAAATTTATTTCACTAACAGAAATTCAAAAGGGAAGGTGGGAAGGAGAAAATTTCCATGGTTCCCATATTCTTTGTTATATTTCTCACATCCTTTTTTAAAAAAAAGACTGTATTGAAATGACATGTAACTAGTGAAACAATTTTATAAATTTATTAATAGTTAAAGAACAATTTCTGCATCATTGCATATATTTTGATCTGAGTAGTTTTGGCACGGATAGGCAGTAGCTGCACTATGGTAGGCTTTAGGCATGCGAAAAACATCATTTAACATCCTTTATTTGATGACTTATAAGATGTACCTTTTTTCCAATAAAAAGTCTCAAAAAACCACCCCAGGGCCTTCCATAATATACTGAGTTGGTCCAATGTCAGAATCTTTAATGCATTAAAATCTTTTTACCTGCACATGTGCTGCTGAAATTGAGGTCCATCTAACAGACCCATGCATCTTTTATGCCATCAAATATGGCACACTATCTTATTAATTTCTCTTATGCTTGTCAAATCTAATCTGTCAAATCTAATGCTTAATTACTCATACTGTTTTGAATTAATCCTGCATTATCTCATAGCAAGGTAGAGAGCTGGAAGAATCATTAGCACGCTGGGACAAAAAGGCTTAGTGGTATTTCATCTGCAGCTATGTTCTGAGTTCAAATTCTGCCAAGGTTGACTTTGCATTTCATCCTTTTGGGGTTGGTAAAATAAGTACTAGCTGACTACCGGGGTCGATGTAATCGACTTACTCTCTTCCCCCAAATTTCAGGCCTTGTACCTGTAGTAGAAAGGATTATCTCATAGCATCAAGGTTTCAATGACATCACTGTTTATTTTTAGAATAACATTGCAGGATGGGTGTGAGAAGCCAGATCTGGTTGGCTTAAACATAAAACAAGTTGACTATTCAGGCGGAATATGGCCAGTTTAAATACTAAAAGGTTGAGCATAATAGCATCAATTTAACAAGATTGGATCCTTGGTCAAATGTTTTTGGTATGAAATCTGACTCATTTGGCCTTCACATGTTTAAGACTTGAAATTAATCTTTTAAGTACACTTTGTCTATATTCTTTCTAACTTTGAGTTCTTCTTCTTCTCCTCTTCCTCCTCCTCCTCCTCCTCCTCCTCCTCCTCCTCCTCCTCCTTATTTACTAACATTAACACAAATGCATTCGTTTCATTTCAGATGTATATTGCACCAACTAAAGAACCAAGAAAACGTAATTAAAAAGCATCTCTCAGGCATGTTAAATTTTCTGTGCTCTTACAGAATAACTGATATTACTGGATTAATTTGAATGATTTGTTATAGACTTTGTTACCTCATTCAGTTACGCTGGATTGAGAAGCAAGTTGAGGAAGCTGTCTTTGGTAGCAAAACTAGAACGTTATGCTATTTTTGATCTGCTATGTATATAAACATATACATATATGTGTGTCTCTGTCTGTATATCTATATTCATATATGTATAAACATTTGTATATATATATATGGATACCAGTTTAGAATAGTAAGGTTGTCCAACCAGTGTGTTGCAATTGGCAACTAAATGGAAGATATCTCTCGTCTATCATTGAAGACCTGATATCAGGAAGTGTATCCAGTTATATAAATTCTGCACCAGAAAAATTCTATAAAACATGGTGAGAATAAATACCGTATAAGATGAGAAAAAAAAAAAAACTAAAATGATTGGGAGAAAAAAAAATGTATTAATATATGCATATGAAGATAAAGATATATATGCATGTAAATTTGAAATATATAAGTGTTATATATATGTGTATATATAATATACGCACATATGTACAAATGTATGTATGCAACATTTTTCCGTAACACGTTTATATTACTCTGAAATAAACTTGCTAAGACTTGCATTAGAGCAGCGTAATTTGTTGGGTGCCTGAGAGTTTTGGTGATTTACGTTACGGAAGAACTATAAGAACCTTTTTTTGATGACAGCTTCACTGTAAAAGGGCTGAAATTCTAATGCCCCTAATTTTCCCTAAATCTTGATGACTACTTAAACATTCAAACAATTTTTGTTTATGGAAAAGACATATATATATATATATATATATATATATATATATATATATATATATAATATACTTATACACATGCATATGTATATATGCATACGTACATATACATACATACATACATACTTATATATATATATATATATATATATATATATATATATATATTTGCTCAAAATTGACTTATTCACTCTCTCATATATTTCCTCACAACTGAGTATATATATAAAGATTAGACAATTTTTTTCCCCCCTGTTGGAAATATTGTTTAAAAAGAAAAACCACCAAAAAACGTCTTTGAAGAAATGAGTTATTTCTGTATTATATTTTTATTGGTTTATTCGGCTTTGTTTCTTCAAAATGTATTTAAACTTTATTATTCATAATGATAACCTTTTATCTCAGTTAAATTTTTATTTTAAAATTGAATGCATGGAAATCATTATGATAAATTAGGAGTTTATTTTGTATATAGACATGATGTAACATATATAAACAACAACTAACTCAACATGATAGATTGTGAGCTGATCTTTAGTGGAATATATAATTTTGATACAGTTGAAGTTTGATCTTATTAAATGATTTTGTTATAATGTTAAGAGATATTATATAAAAATATATTTGTTTGTGGCACACAAATGACTTTATTTTTCAAGATTATTTCACTATCATCAAATGTGATGACATCAAAGCCAAACTTTGATCATCTTCAATGACTTAAGTTGCACAGCTTTGGTATCCTGTTGAAGCTGTCAGTTACCATTTCTCATAGTTGCTTGTCCTCTTCATTCGTTTTTTTTTTCTTTTTTGTTTTTTTTTGTTGTTGCTAAGCATGTGAAATTGTCAGAATATGATTGAAACACCATCTTTGTGCTTATGGCAGTTCTTATAACATTACTAATTAAAGCTTCTACTAACTGAAAATATATTCTGTCTACCATGAAATAGCTGTGAATATATTAACTGTATCTGTTGTAGTTTAATCCAGGTCAATCCTGATCAAGCAGACACATGATCAAAACCATTCCTGCTGCAACCATCCGTCTTTTATTCAACGTATTGTGTATCTAGGAATACATTATACAATGTGTCCTTTTTTAAAAAAAAGGAAGATGCAAAGGTGTGATTTGAGGGAGACATGGCTGCTACTCTTAGCTCACACATTGACCGACTGGATCCATTATTGGCTCAATAAATTGTAATTGTTTAAAGAGGTTAAGCCTTTACATTTCAGGCCATGCTGGAGTACTGTCATTAATATGAAGAAGCCTAAATTGAAGTGGTTAATAATAAATATTTGACAGGATGTCAGTTACAACTTAGCTGCCAACATGTGTGTGTGTGTGTGTGTGTGTGTGTGTATGGAGCACGATTTGCTGGTATCAAGTGATATTAATCACATTGACTATCAGCCCTGTGTTCATTAATTACCCTAATTACTGCAACAACCACTGAACCAATGATACAAACTATAGCAAGCTTAAAAACTGCCAAATGTACATAAATGTTGATTTCTGGGATATAAATACCAAATCAAATTATATTAGAACCATTAACTGCTGATTTAGTGTGTGATATGCTGGTGTTACGAACAGATTTCGCTTATAATAAGAATTATTGTAAAGACTGAGCCAGCATTTTCGAAACGAATGACTCTTTCGTTCATATTCTTTAGAGGAATTCTCTTTCTATAGTTATAACATTTCGATTTTACCTTCATTTTCATCTTATACAATCTGCTCTTTATTTCTGTAACTGTGGCCAATTTTTTCAAAGTTAAGTAAAAACAGTCAAACGAGATTATTTTTATTTTTTGCCTTTAAGGTTTTTTTCTTCAACAGAAATTTTAGAACTTTGTTAAAATTGTGGATTACCTCCCTTTAGACGCCAGCTTTGTCTTTGAAGTTCTTTGATGGAACTTGCTGCCGAAGTGTCGCAGTCGTAACATAATACAAACCAACAGATACAATATATCGTTTGTGTCGATAAAGTGAATTATGCAACTAAATATATATTACGTGTTCAATTTCCAATGCAAATTTATTGATTCCCCGAAGGAAGTCATAATAGTCAACTATTTTTAAATTGTTTCCATGGTAACACTGTTACATATTCGAATTGCACACTATATTTTAAATTAAAACTATAATAAAGGTGTGTTCAGGTTTAACTTTTAACTATTAGTATCTTAAAAACTAATTACTTAATTAAAAAAAACTAGTTACTAAATTTAATACTAGCTCTTAGAAATAATTCCATCTTTGCATTGTGCTTATAGCAATTGTCATGCGAAAGTTCCATTCTACATCAGCTGCAAATTATATCATTACATATATATTATAGATATGAACTTCATATTACATCATATTTTAAAGAGATCTTAGAATATTTTCATACATAAATTTCATAAATAATATTTAGATGTCAGTTTAACTTTGCAGTTATGTAAAAAAAAAAAAGATATGAAATTTAAACTTCATTAAATATTAATTATGAAATGCTTAAGAGTTTTAAAATTTGAAAAGTTCTAAAATATTTTCCAGTATTCTTAAATTTCACTAAATATATAATCCTGTAAATAGAATATATCTTTGAAAAGTTAGAAACAAGATGCAACATGTTGATAAAAATATATTTTGGACTTTCATCTGAATTTAAGCAATTAACAAACTAATTAGTGAATTTAGTTTTCTTTCATATTTAACAATTATTTTCATTCTTCGTTTTTTTTTTTCTTTCATGTTTTAATTACAAATATACGATAATTAAAACTTCTGAAGGTTATTGAGAAAATACACAATACAATAAATTAATTATTATTATTATTATTATTATTATTATTATTATTATTATTATTATATAAAGCTAATTACAATGCGTTTGTGTAATATTAGCCATTTAACTCTTATACAGTTCAATCTGTTTATGTCTTATTCTTATTTTCTTACGATTGGGTATAATGTTATTAAATATCAAGGCTGTTTTCAAGTACCTGGTGGTTGTTAAACCAGTTCCTTAGAGGTCAACGAATGATTTTGGTCATGTGTTCTCTTTTCTCTTCCTTGTATTTGATCTTTTCTGTATTGTTTTTCTCTATTTTTCTCACCCTCATCCTCTTCCGCAATATATCACACACTCCATATCGTTAGCAATTTCTATGATATCTGTGCTGCTTTAAAGCTTTGTTCAGAGATTGTTAGCCGGGTCAACAGAAGGGGCAAATTACCCTACCCCCACTTTTAAAAAAAATGAAATATCATTTTGTCTCCTTTCATGTCAAATCTCTCATAACAACTTGTTTCTTTCTTGGAGAAGCTGGTTGTCATTTTTGTCATTTCCTGGGGACAGACAGACATATTTTATATATTTCGTTCATATGCCTGTGTATAATTATTTTTAATTACATTTCATAATAGGTCAGAAATATTCTTAATAAAGCCACTATTATAGGAGATATCATTTGTGACTATGAATGTTGTTTTAAACTCTATACTGCTTATAATAATAATAAAAATAATAATGATAATAATAATAATAACAACAATAATAATAATAATAGTAGAGCCTCAAGAGTGAGTATACTTATTGTGCACTTGGGACCATTTCAAAGAGAGCAATATTCTAGTATCAAAAACTACAAATGCCGACCATTCAGTTGGCAGCAGTACTTGGAACAGCCCCTGCGTTAAGAAAAGTGTTGTGCCTCTAAGCTGTGGGATGGAGCTCAGATGTGACATAGATAAATCAGGAGAAATTAAGTGAATAATAATAATAATAATAATAATAATAATAATAATAATGATAATGATAATAATATTTTAATAGCCTACCAATGTATACATAGAGTGTTATTGTCCTAGGTGTCAGGAAGACAATCGGCAAGAAATGGAAATAAAATTGAAAGAAAAGGATAATAATGATAATAATAATATTAATAATAATAATAATAATAATTAGAAAGCATAAAACTATATAACTTTTAGAAGCTAAAGAAGTCGTTGCATGAATATTGTATCTTCAGTATCATATCACCTGTGTCAGGTGCCTTGGTATCTTCCAGGTAGTTTTACCGTTAAGTTTAGACATCCACTCCTGTTTGGTGACAGATGCTCTAACATTGGGTCTTTTGGCTGTAGTGTTACAATAGCCACATAGTTTATTAATTAATCAATCGATTTTTTCAGTGTGTATTGATTTCATAGAAATGAATATTTTTGCTTTTGATGCAGTTTCAGACTTTTTACCTGTGTTTTAAACTGTCCCATGCTTTTTTATGATGATTTGGCAAATATCTCAGCGAGGTATGCTAATCAGCTGTTCTAGACACTGTTTTTACTCCTGCTCTTACCTCTGCCTCTTCTGAAGAAATGCATAAAGTATTACCAATAACGTAGTCATTGCTGAAGGAATAGAATGTACAAGAGAGGGTAGGGTGGGGTTATAGTGCTGTGAAGAAAATGACTCTACACCAATATAGCCAATGCTAAACAATACCAAGCAAGACAATAACAGTAAAGAGAAACAATCAATAATATTTTTTTAAATGATTTAACTACAGACAATACTGTTGGGAAGGAAAGAGAATTTGGGCATATTGACTATGAGAGAGATTGAGAAAGTTTGTGTGTATGCATATGTGTGTGTGTAAAACAAAAAGTTGGAATGAACAGGGTTTTAATCACAAATCACAACAATTGTTTCTGTGCAGTGGTAACAGCTGTTAATTGCTGAGTTTCCCCATATTATACATATTATTATATAAATATGATCCAGTAGTAGCTGTGTACCCGTATGTCATCAGTGAGTGGCTTTGAGGGCACAACTGTTCGTTTGTGTGTGTATGTACATAGATATATGTATGTGTGTGTGTGTATATGTATATTTATAGATAAATACACATATAGAGGTTATGAGGGGTTTTCGTCAGGATGACTCAAGCTGATAGGTATGCATTCTGAGTGTTCAAATAGGTGTACCACCAAAATTCCAGTTTGAACGGCAGTTGAAGTTGTGGCTATGTGATTGTTTTGTTCAAAACAACTTCCTGTAACACACATCTATTATACTACTGTATACACACACACACACACACACACATATATTAATCGAAGTGTACAGTATTATATATCCATTATGGTTGATCTTACCAATTGGTTTCGCACTAGGGATTCAATGGAGTGTTAGGTAAAAGTGTGATTATATAACCCTGCCTTCATCAGAGGTAGCTGTTATATATATATATATATATATATATATATATACATACAGAGAGAGAGAAAGAGAAAGAAAATACTGACTAAATCATCCCTGTAAAGGATTGGTCAAGAAGAAAATGACCTCTGGCAGATACCATAGGGCATTGGTGACAGTGTGGAGGTGAGAGGGACAGAGAAAGTAAATGTATATAAATATGGAGGAAACGTACCCACCAAATCATCTGCACCAAAACTTGTAAAGAATTGTTTAACAAATGACTTGTAAGAGATAGTATAGGGCATCAATGACCAAATCAAAAAAAAAAAAAAAAAATGTGCTACCAATAGACTTTGGTATTTTATTGTATAAATTCTGGTAAGGCATTAGCTGTTAACCCTTTAGCATTCAGATGACTCTGTGGGGTGTAATGCTTATTTCTTCATGTTGTTTTAAATTAATCATGCATTATCTTGTTACTTCAAGATTTTGGTGATCTGACTGTTTAGTTTGTGAATGACATTGTCGGGTAGGTGTGACATGTTAGATCTGGCCAGTTTGAACATAAGACAGAAAGAATATTTGGGCCAGATATGGCTGGCTTAAATGCTAAAGAGTTACACATGTAATTATAACTGTATATGTATTTTAAAAGATTAACGTGATTTTAGCACAGTGTAATTTGTCTTTTAATGTGATATTGCCTTTCGAATCACTGTAGCAATTATTAAGAACAAAAACAAAATAAGTTTAATAAATAATTTGATAACTAGAATTTACTTATTTCATATTTATTAACTAGTATTGATATTGTTGTGTGGAAGTTGTTAAAGATTATTTTAATTTCTTGGAAAATTCTTCTCATTTAGTTTGTGTAAAGAAATAAAAACAAATTTATTAATGTTATTATTTTTATTAAACCATATCAGCTCAGAAAGGGACAACGTACTACATTCTTCCAATGTATTGAATGTGTCCAAAGTTCCACCTCCTCCTGGACTTGAAACAAGTTGGTTGTTTCTTATAAAGTCTTTGTTTGGGAACAGTTTAGACTCAAATCATAAGTTACTCCTCTCAATACAAGTAGTCATTTAGTTCAGCAGCCCAAAATTAAATTAATTCTTATTAATTAATTTCATTTATAAAGTAGGATTTAAATGATATAAACTGTTTGTCAATATGGAA